>NC_087222.1:18913904-18941008 GCF_015104395.2 Macrobrachium nipponense
CCTTACTGAAAAGGAGAAGAGATAATAGGAGAATATCCTATGCCTCCTCCTGCAATGCCATATCACACTAAAAATGGTCTCGAGGTATTGAAAAAGTTTTATATTTTTTAAACTTACATAAAAAATATGATATGAGGCAAAAATCATTTACACCTCACATAGTTCGATAGCAGAATGGGCATAAATAGCAAAAAACCTCTGAAAACTATGGATGAAGAGGCTCCTCTTATAAACTTAGCTTTGCTTCAAAGTAGACCAAAAACACTCCACAACACTGAGTGTGTCTCAAACATGAAGCCCAAACAAAATGGAAGACGAAGACAACACATTTAGTCAGAGGAAGAGATAACTTCCCAGGTTATGGATGGTCCTCTGATTCCTGTTGTGATGAAGGCTGGAAGTCTTTAGCTGTGTCAACAAACAGGGATGAACTACTTGACGAATCGCTTCTTGTCACTGCGAGGGTTGGTTCACAGAGGAACTCTTCTCTTTACCCTGGAAGCAGAGCTATCAGGGCTTTCAGTCTTTAACATTCATTCCAATTTGGCATCAACAACTAGTAGTTGAACATTCTATGAATTAGAAACAAATATATAAGAGACAAAAAACTGCTGTGCTTGTCTGAAAAATCATTCTGAATCATTCCAGTTGCTTATGTGTCAATTGCAATGAAGCAGAAGACTCACAATTGTAAATGATTAGCACAAAACAGGAACCACAAGCAAGATTCCAAAGCCAACCAGAGACAAGTTTCTAATGGCCGTGCAGAGAGATTCAAATTAAGAGTTAAACCTCGACACAGAGAAACAATATTAAGACGAACAATATCTCGGTGAGAAGGCAGTGCTATATCTCTCACTTGACTCTGTAGGCTGAGTTACCTGGTAGTGCTTCCCTCTTTAAATGTGTTCATCTCATAGAGCTATACAGTGTCTAACAGATACACTTGAGTGCCTGCATGTTAACCGAAGAAAAGGGGAAAGCATTCCTCTTGTTTGGTGACAATGCCTACCTTGTGGTGCTGTTGCCAAACAATACCACAAGAGGTCTCAATTCAAAATTGGAAACTCTTGAGAGGCCCGAAAGACTGGCCTGAGCTTCAGGTTATCACAATTTTTAACAAACAAGGTGATTAGGCAGTTTACTGTCCGCTTGACATGAATATTCCAATTTGCTTTAGGCCCAGGCAGCAGAATGAGGGGTGGCATGATGTACACCTATATGCAAAGGACCTCAGGTTTGTATAGTTAGGAAGAATACAATTTAATTTTAAAAATTGTGGATTGTTCCTACATGATATACAAACCCTCGGTCCTTTACATTAAGAAGACTCATTGATTGGTGGAAAGAATCTGAGTGAGCCTCTATGAACAGACTGGTGTTCACCCAACCTATGGTTCCTTTCCTGCTCATTACAGCAAGGAAAGGGACCCAGCTTCTGTTCAATTGATTGGATATGAGACTGTGAGATTAATCAGCAGACTTCTGGGCCATTCATATGAGGGAGGAAACGTAACATCATATGAAAAAGCAATCAAAAACTTTAATGTCAAGAGACATTTAGGCAAATACAAGAATTGGGTTTGTCTAATGACAGACGCCCTTTCCCCCCTTGCTAGGGAAAGGGGAGGATACATATGCTTCCATAATCTAATCACAGAATATAGAAAGGTGTACTCTATCATATAGGGGCAGTCCCCAGTTATCGGCGCGGGTTCCGTTCTCTGCAGGGTGTTGATAAACGAAACTCGGCAATTTAAGACGCTTACGGTGGCGAGTTTCGGTAAATGGTGCCAATAACCAGTTAAAGGTGCCTCTAAGTTATGGCTCCATAACTCTATTAATGGCACTTTATGGCGCCGTTAACCGAAACTTGGCCGGTTATGGCGCCATAAATCGCCGATTTTATGGTGCTAGACAATCACCATAAAACTGGATCACCATTAATATTAATCTTACCTGCATCCGCTGCCAGTTTCAGCTTGTTACGAACGTGACTCCCTGCCCGAAGGAAGAGAGGAACGAAAAGAAGAAAGAAGAGAGCCAGTCCCTCTCACATTCGCACTTTCATTCATACCAATCACAAAAGGCAAGATACAACTTTGTCCTGTTAAAGGAGCTGGGTAATCTACACAACTTGTTGAGCAGCCACCACGGGTCCTAAAGAAATAGTGTCCAAGGACTTGTGGGCTATATCCCAAAGGTAGGAAGTGGTGAAAGTGGTCTGATTAGGCCACACCCCTGCTTTCAGTATCTGAGGAACCGACAGGTTCTTGGGGAATGTGAGGGAAGGGCCAATACCACTGACTTTGTGAGCACTCAGGCGAAAGGGTTCTGAGTCTTCACTACAAAGTCCGAGGTGAAATCGAGCATAACCAATCCCCATCCCCTCAAGTGTTTCACTTTGAAAGAAAGACCATGAAATTCTCCTACTCTCTTCATCAATGCCAGGGCAAGCAAAAAGGCTGACTTGAGTGTTTGATAATTTTCTGACAACCCTCGATGAGGCTCATAAGAAGGATGAGTCAAGCTCAGAAGGACAAGAGTCACATCCAACTCAGGGGGCCTAAGTTTCCTGGGTAGGCAAGACCTCTCAAAGCTTCTCATGAGCAAAGATATCTCCATAGAGGAGCAGATATCTAGACCCCTCACTTTCAAGAATAGGTTGAAGGCAGACCTGTAACATTTAGCTGCAGATACAGAGAGAAGCTTCTCTTGGTGAAGAAAGACTAGAAAGTCCACGACCTTCTGAAGAGAAGCTCTGATCAGAGAGAGATCCAGTCAATGGCACCAACCACAGAAGACAGCCCACTTTCCTGGTACAGGCAGTCCCCAGTTATCTGCAGGAGTTGTGTTCTTGGTGGGGTGCTGATAAAGAAAGGATATATGCTTCTACAGTGTATTCAGAGAATATAAAAAGGATACTCTGCATATAGTCTTACCTGACTCAGCCACCAGTTCCAGCATGTGACGGACATGACTCTCTGCCAAAGGAGGAGAGTAAATGAAGGGAGGGGGAGAGCCAATCACTTCCACCATTCACACCCACATTCATACCATACAACAAAAGGCGAGATGCAGCCTTTTTCTGTTAAGAGTAGGGTAAGCTACACAATTTGAGCAGCCACCATGGTCCCAAGAAAAAAGTGTCCAAGGACTTGTGGGCTACATCCCGAAGGTAGAAAGAGGTGAAAGTGGTCGATTAGACCAAACCCCACTTCCCAGTACCGGAAGGTTCTTGCAGAATGCGAAGGAAGAACCAATACCTCTGACTTCGTGAGCTCTCAGACAAAAGGTATTGGTGTCCTTACCTTCAGCGGAATATGTTTCCCTGATTGCTTCATGAAGCCAGAAAGAGATAGTGTTCTTGGACACTTCTTTCTTGGTCACCTCATTGCAAACGAAAATTTGTCAACACTGAGGCTGGAGATGTCAAGTCCTCTTCAGATAACACCATTGCACTCTAACAGGACAAAGCAGCATCTTGTTTGGAACACTACCACAAAAGTCCTCTAGGGAAGGGATCATAAAGGACTCAAACCTAGCATCTGAAACCAATGAGTTCTGAGTCTTTGCTACGAAGTTTGGGACAAAATCAAGTGTAACCCATCCTCATCCCTCAAGTATTTAACATTGATGGAAAGACCATAAAGCTCTCCAACTCTCTTTGCTGATTCTAGGCGAAGCAGAACGACGGTCTTGAGTGTCAGATTCCTGTCTAATGACTCTTGTATAGGCTCGTAAGGCAGACGAGTCAGGCTCCTTAATAAGATAGTCACATCCCACTCAGGAGGCCTGAGTTCCCTGGGTTGGTAAGACCTCTTGAGGCTCTTCATAAGCAGATATATTTCTATGGAAGAAATATCTACGCCTCTCAGTTTCAGAACTAGGCCCATGGCAGATCTGTAGCCCTTAACTACAGACTGAGAAGAGCTTCTCCCGGCATAGAAGTACCAGGACTCCATGACCTACTGAAGAGTAGCTTTGACCAGAGAGAAGCCCAATATATGACACCAACCACAGAAGATGGCCCACTTTCCCTGGTATACTACAGCTGTAGAGGACTGTCTGAGGTATCCCACCATCTCTGTTGCTGCTCGTTGAGAAAAGCCTCTTGTTCACAAGAGGTGGTGGATAACCTCTAGCTGTGATGACACAGGGACTGCATTGCCATTGGTAACACTCTATGTGGGGTTGACATAGAAGGTTGTGCCAAGGAGGGATTTCTCTTGGTGCTTCGGAGAAGAACTAGCAGGTCGGAATACCAAATGGCCTGTGACCTTTTGGGAGCCACCAGAATCATCAGTAGCTTCCTGTTGCGCCAGGTGATGAACTATTCTACAACTGGACGCCCCCATAGGTCGTATGACCTTTCTGCCATGTCTGTGTGAAGGGACCACTCTGTTCCTATCACCTGATTATGGCGACTGAACTTGTCTACCACTACATTCCTCTTGCCTGGAATGTACTTAGCTAACAGATCTACAGAGTGAGTTGCTGCCCACTCGTGCACCTGCACTGCTAACTGGTGAAGTGGGAGATAAATGACCCCACCGGCTTCTTGACACTTGTCATCACTGTGGTGTATCGCTCATCAAGGCCATAGAGTGTCCCATCACTTGGTCCTGGAATTCTTGGAGAGCTAGGAAGGCTACCTTGAGTTCCAAGCTTTTCATAATGGTTCCCCACTCCAGCAGTCAGCAACCCCTCCATGCCAACCCCTTCCAAGGTGCAACTCCACTAACCTATTAGTGGTGGCCACTCCACTCCTATTAAAGGTTCCAGTCATCCATCCACCAGGCTAAATCCTCTCTCACTTCTTAGACAGGGAAATGAAAAAGGATTGAGGGTTTCAAGCCTGTGACCAAAGCTCCTTCAGTCTCCACTGGAGAGACCGAAGGTGAAGCCACATGAGAAGGACCAGCTTCGCCAAAGACGACAGGTGACCGATCATGATTAGCCATTGCCGAGCTGGCTGCTCCTGTCGTGACAGAAACAGCTGTGCTGCCTTCCTGAAGTTGCTGATATGCGAGTCTGCGGGGAAGACTCATGCTGCTTCCATATCGATCAACACGCCCAGGTACGTTATCCTCTGCGTAGGAATGAGATCCTACTTCTCCAAATTTATCATAATCCCCCAGATCGTGACAAAATTGTGAAGGTGGTCCTGTCCTGTAGCAAAAGCATGAGCTTGCCAGGACTAGCCAATCATCTAGATACCTTAGAAGACATATCCCTACCAAATGGGCCCTGCCTGAAGGGCGGTCAAGAGTCTGAAACACAGTGTCCTGAATTGAAACACTGTCCAATCAGGATAAAGCAAAGGTACTTTCTGGAGGATTGACGAATGGTTATTTGAAAATACACATCCTTCAAGTCCACCAAAAGCATGAAGTCGTCCTCCCTGATCGAAGCAAGCACGGAGTGTGTGGTTTCCATCATGAACCGAGTCTGCTGAACAAACTTCAAATAACAGAGATCTATCGCTGGCTTCTAGCCCCCAGAGGCCTTCTCTACTAAGAGGAGTCGACTGTAGAAACCAGGAGACAGATCTCACAGCTCCTGTGCTCAGCATGGCATGCACTTCTTCCTTCAGTGCTAGATCCTTGGCCGAACCATCGATGTATGTTTGAAGACAGACCAGAGAGTTGGTGAGAGGTGGCCTCGACTTGAAGGGTGAGTAGATATCCCTCCCAAAGGATATCTACTATCCAGGTCTCAGCTCCATATTGCTGCCATGTTGCCTGATGGCTCAATAGGCATTCCCCCACCAAAGGCAGCAGCTGGAGGGGAATGCCGCCCCTAGCATTTACCCATCTTCTTTTTTCCCTTACCTCCCTTCCCCTGGGGGAAAGGGCTGGAAGGAGCCCAACTGTGATCCTTTCAAGGAGACATAAGAGGGCTGGGTATTTCTTCATGCTCCGTTAGGAGAAATAGGCTTCTTAGGGGCGGAGAAAGAGCTAGCTTGACTCAGTGGTCTAGAAGCAGTTGTATGCGAAGTCCCTGAGGTCTTAGCAACTGCCTGGTAGATGGGATGGTCGCTGTGTTCAGCTCTATGTTTCTCCACCAGAGCATCTACCAGCTCTCTAGGGAAGAGAAGAGCAGAACCCAGCAACAGTCCATTCTTAAAAACCAAAGCCAAACATAGACCAACGGACCTGGTGATGTGGTGCAGAACTGCATCCCTCCTCCCAACACCAGGTTCACCCACAGGTTGGCAGTCTGGTGGGCTAGGTAGCAAATGGCCCTACCTCCAGACTGACAAAGTCTCCCCAAAGGTCGAGTTTTCCCCGGGAACAATAGTTCCTGAGGATGCTGCAACCCTGGATACTGTGAGACCACAGATCCAGCCAGGAGACTACCTGAAAAGCTGCCATAGTAGCTTCCAGGTTCCCTGCCTCTTGCTGCGAGAACCTGCAGGAAGGTGATGCAGCGAAAGGCCTGGACCTAGACGAGACTTCTTGGTAGTGGGGGGAGACCACCTTCTCCTTCTTCAACAGTAGGAGTGGGCACAGGTAAGTACCAAAGCAGGAAGAGGGGAGCAGCAGGCCGGGGTACAAGAACTGAGGGAGCACCACACCTGGAGGGAGAACGAATGGTGACAGTGTTCAAGGGGCCACAGAGACAAAAGTGGCTAGGGGAGAAAACACAGAGTATCCAGGTGGGAGGGGCATGGACATGTCCTGCCTCAGAATATAGGGATGTCCCCATCACCACAGAGGGAGTCACATTGGTGGGGTGATGGAGATAAACTAAGTGAGGAGGAGCTACATAGCTTGGCACAGACAAGGTAGGTGTTGTCACCACCACAGCCACATGAGTCACAGGGACCGAGGAGAAATGGGAGACAAGGCCCTGTACAGATGGTATTCCCGGAGGGCCCAACTCCACCCATGCCTTATGCAAATCCCTAGAACATGGAGCCACCACACCTGAAGGAGCAAAAGTCTGGTTAGTGAAGGACTCCTCATTCTGAAGGGGAAGGATCCCCTTTGGAGCGAGCATTACTGGCATCCGCTCCTATCCCATCTTTTTTGCCTGATGAATCAGACAAAGGAGCAGAAGGGGAAATTTCCCCTGAAGAGGAAACAGCAAGTTGAGGGAGCTTACAAAGAGGAAGGAAGGATGATGAAGGATCAGCCACCAAGGGAGTTGTTGGGGGCATATAACCCTCTGACAAAGCCTTGGCAGCCTTCCCCTGAGATCGCTTTCTCCCTTCATACCTCCCACACTGCTCGGACGACCAGAACACACACACATACACACACATTACAAGGTAAGTTTCTAGTACACTCACTCCCTCGACATTTAGCACAAAGGGCGTGAGGGTCCCCATCAATCATGGAGCAAAGACACTCACATTTCTTGCACCCCCTACAAGGCATACTCCCTGGGAGAAGGAGGACTTTTAAGGCTTCAGTAAATCTTAAGATTCCATTGCAAGCACAAGTATACACCAAATAAAACACAATTAAAGATGAGGAAAGATCTCACCGCAGGTGAAAAAGGTAAACAACAGTGGTCAGGCAGAGGTGAAGCACATGTCCTCACTCGACAGCAGCCGAAAGCAAATTGGAATGTTTACGCCCAGTTGGGTAGGACTCCCGACTAGCAGACAGTAGTTAACTGCCTAATTACCTTGTTTGAAACTTCAACAGCCATTTTCCAGCCTACACTGAGATTTATTCCTAATGTAAAGGACCCCAGATTTGTATATTGCGATTGAACAATCCTGATGTAAAGGACCATGGGTTTGTATATCATGTAAGAAGAAAGTAAGGCTTTCATAACTTTATTTCTCATTTTCTATACATTTTTTTGACGTCACTCCAGATTACGACGTGGCATAGAAACAGAACCACCATTGTAACTGCTGACTGTCTGTATAAGCAAAACAACAACTACACTCATACATACCAAGAATTCACAAACTATATAAACATGAGGTCCTTAATGTAAGGAATCACTTTCAGCATAGGCTGAAATACGGCCATTAAATTCTTCAACAAGGTAGTAGTTAGGCAGTAACTACCATCTGATAAGCAGGTAGGCCCAGCCAGGTGTCAACACTCCACTTTGTCTTTCAGCCCAGGTTTCAGATAGAGGGGTGGCATGAGGTGGGCATTAATCAAAAGGACCTCAGGTTTGTAGTTAGAAAAAATACAATTTACTTTCAAAAACTGTGATTTGTTTCTAAACAATATACAAACCCTCGGTCCTTTACATATGGAAGACTCACTGATTGGTGGGAGGAATGTGAGTGAGCCTCTAGAACTGACTGGAGTTCTGCACACCTGGGTTATTGCTCCTGGTCGTAAGAGCGAGGAGGAGTGCCCTGCCTCTGACAACTTGATCCGAGTATAGGAGCTGCATGATCAAGAGTCAGACTTCTGGGCCTTTTAGAAATGAGTGAGGAATCGTAACTCATCCAAAAATGGATTGGGAAGAATATTTAGAGTCAGCGGCATTAATGCAAAGTTCTGGGAAGGGTTTGCATTATTGCCAGTCTCTTTCCTCCCTTTGCTAGACGAAGGAGCGGGATTGCTTCTATAATTCTGATAAGAAAAATAGAAAGGAAGCTCGATGTGCAAGCTTACTGCATCAATCGCCCGACCAGCAAGTGTAAGTTCAAGTCCTATCCTAAACCTAAAGGAAGAGGAGTAGAAGGACAAGGAGGGGAAGGTGGAGAGACCAGTCATCCTGGCATCCTTGGCTGTACGGCCACCCGCAGGAGACTGTACACTCGGTACCTCTCGCCAATAAGAGGCCGAGCCGGAACCTGGTGTAGAGGTAGGACCTCTAGCACCAGGCGAGGAAGTACCGGTGTTAGCCGGTACCCCTCTGGTCTCCGTCTTCTCCTTCCTTGCCGAAGGAGAGACGGGCCCCGCTCCCGAAGGAGCAGGAGGACCAGCGGAAGAACCCCCCATCCCATCGAAGTGAGACGGGCCCTTAGAAGTTCCCAAAGGAGACTTCTTGGGGGGGAGGAGGCAGCCTTCTTCTTCCTCGGCTTGGAAGCCTTGGAAGTCGAAGGGGAAGAGGCGGCAGTAGGCGACGATGAAGACAACGATGACACCTTCCTCAGGACAGAAGTCAGGTCCTCCATCCAGGCCGGAGCCGGGGCTATTGCCAAAGCAACACGGCCCGGCTGCACCTGTCCGGAAGGACCTGCGACTGGGGCAGCAACACCACGGGCAGGAACAACATCGGCAGGGGCTGGCTCAGGCAAGGCAGGTACGGCAGGTACGGTAGGCAAAACAGGTATGGCAAGAGACGGGGCAGCAGCCAGCGACATCCTGGGTACCGGTGGTAGATCCAGGGCGAACTCTTAGGGCACCGAAAGTCAGGGGCTGGGGTGAGAGCGATGAACCCGGGTGGAGGAGGCACGCCCTTCCTCGGAAAGGCAGCAATCGGAGCCTACACAGCAGCCGAAGGAGTCACCGAAGCCACATGCTGAGTATAGACCAGGTGAGGAGGGGCGGAATACCCTGGGGTCGAGACGGTGGTGGTGGTCACCGGTCTATGGGTGACTGAAGCAGCACCCGCCAGATGATGCAGTAGCCCCTGAACACTCGGTGTGCCCTGGAGACCCAGCGAGAACCATACCTACCCGAAGTCGTCGCCCACAGCAGGAGCACCTGAGGAAGCAAAAGACGGGTTAGTAGGAGGGGTTCCCCTTGCACGGGGGTGGGAAACAAGTCCCCCCGGAACGAACGGAAGACCCCGAGTACAACTGGATGTCGGGGTATCTCGCCCCCTCCTCCACGCTCGACGGATCGGGCGAAGAGAAGTAACGAGAAACTCCCCTCGAAGGGGAAAGAGCCATACGCGGAAGCTGAGATGGCGGCAGGAATGAAGACGACGTGTCTGTGACCGAGGGCGTCGCCGGAGAACCCCCCTGAGTACTCCCTGGCAGGCTTACGTCTCTTCCTCCTACTTTCAAAGCACCCACTGCTCCTCTGACCAAGAATTACACAAATCACAGGGCTCGGCCCGAGAGCATCGCGCCCTCGGTACCGAGCACACAATTCATGAGGATCCACTCTTGAAAGGAGCGGAAGGCCCCACACTTACGGCCCTCCCCACCAGGGAAAACCCTGCGGCTGATGGGAGGCGTGGGGACATCTCCGGCTCACGGGAATCCATAATAAATGATAATAATAAAATACAAAGCACACGTACTTACAGTACTTTACCATACACACACACAAAGCAAACCAAGTTTGAAAGCGTACGACGATAGCGGGCAGAGAGCGAACAACACGTCTGTCTCCGTCGGCGGCCGAAAGCAAAGTGGTTCTTCACCTCCCAGTCGCGCGTGCGCACACTGTCGGACAAGCAGTTAACTACCGAACTCCCTTGTTCGAAGCTTACGACCATTCCAGCTGCCACTAGTTACCTTCCTATTGTAAAGGACCGATGGTTTGTATTCGTATCGGAACAAAAAACATTTTGTTGCCTATATTAGTGAAAGCATGAAACTTTTTATTCCCAGGGTCATGGTTTAAACTGATATTTATTTTTACTTTGTAATCGGTGGTTTTATCCTTACTGCCCTCACAACTGAAACTCCACAGTGCTTATTTGATTATAATTATACACATTTTGGTCTTAATTCACTCAAAATTGCACTTGAACCACGTTGCTGTTCCTGGTTCCTAAGCGCTCACTCCACAAACACACTTACGGCAACACATGAATTTATGGGGTTTACAAGGTTACTTGGAAAGAGATAAACGAGACCTTTCTCAGGTCTGATCTCGAAAGAGAGAACAAAACACAATAAAAGAAAATAACAAACAATATAATAATAAAAAATAGCTTTAACAAATTGTTAACAATTGTTTACTTTACTCATTATTTAGTTTAACTTTACTTTGTTACTTCAAAATGTTTATTTAATTCATGTCTATTATTCCTTTTTTGCAACCAAATTACCCCAAAAAATTAGATATTTCTGAAGTGCATTCAAGCAGACAACGGCAAAATGACCCATTGTTGCCAATCTAGTGAAGCTTCCCACATACGCTGATGCATTTACAAACTGTTTCCATGAATTCTAGTTGTCATAGTAATGCAATAATGATAAAATTGCTCTAATATGACAATTTGTCCAAAATTGCATTTTTCCTAACTATACAAACCTGAGGTCCTTTTACAATAGGAAGGTTACTAGCGGCAGCTGGAACGGTCGTAAGCTTTCGAACAAGGGGTTCGGTAGTTAACTGCTTGTCCGACAGTGCGCGCGCCGCACGACTGGGAGGTGAAGAATCACTTTTGTTAGGCCCAAGCAAAAACTGCAGAGTGAGGGGTGGCATGAGGTGGGGCTATGTGTAAAAGGACCTCAGGTTTGTATAGTTAGGAAAAATGCAATTTTGGATAAATTGTCATTTGTTCCGACACGAGATACAAACCTTTCAGTCCTTTTACAATAGGAAGACTCACTTCTTGGTGGGAGGAATATGACAATTTGTCGAAAATTGCATTTTTCCTAACTATACAAACCTGAGGTCCTTTAACGATAGGAAGGTAACTAGCGGCAGCTGGGACGGTCGTAAGCTTTGAACAAGGGGAGAACGGTAGTTAACTGCTTGTCCGATCGTGCGCGCGGCGGTGAAGAATCACTTTTGCTTTAGGCCCATGCAAAAAGTTGCAGAGTGAGGGGTGGTATGAGGTGGGACTATATGTAAAGGACCTCAGGTTTGTATAGTAAGGAAAAATGCAATTTTCGACAAATTGTCATTTGTTCCGATACGTAATACAAACCCTCGGTCCTTTAACAATAGGAAGACTCACTTCTTGGTGGGTGGAATCTGAGTCTTTTTGGTGAACAGACTGGTGTTCGTCCAACCTTGGAATGCCTCCCTGGTCGTAAGAGCAAGGGAGGGATCCAAAACTCTGTCCGATTGATCGGGGTGTGCACCGCAGGATCAATGGTCAGACCTCTGAGCCAAGTACTAAGAGAGAGGCAAGCGAATCTCGTTGTACCAGCAAGTAAGAACTTGCTCCTTTACAAGAGCCAACATAAAGTTATGGGTTTGTCTCAAGTAGGCATCCACTCCTTCCCCCTTGTTGGAGGGAGTGGAGGATATATGCTTCTATCCCTAACTAAAGGGATAGATTGGAGCTCGGTCGAGTAGCTTACCTGCATCGGAATTCCTTCCCAGTATGGTGACGACCGTGACCCTCTGCCCACAGGTAGAGAGAGAGAAAGATGGAGAAGAGAAGCCAGTCGCATTCTCATTCACCCATTCATTCCTACAGTCACACCAGGAATCGATGCTGTTCTGCCTGCTCGGGTGCTGGGTAAGCTTACACAACGTGTTGAGCAGCCACCACAGGTCCCAAGGAAAAAGTATCCAAGGACTTGTGGGCGGCAATATCCCGAAGGTAGAAGGACATGAAGGTAGTCTGGTTGGCCCCCCCAGACACCTGCCTTCAGGACCTGCGCCACGGAGAAGTTCTTACGGAACGCAAAGAGGGTCCAATACCTCTGACTTCGTGGGCTCTCGGTCGGAGCGTACGGATGTCGTCACTACCATCAGCCTCGTACGCCCTCCTGATCACCTCACGCAGCCAGAAAGAAAGTGTGTTCTTGGATACTTCTTTCTTGGTAACCCCAGTGCTAACGAAGAGGCGTCGACACTCAGGCCTGAGGTGTCGAGTTTTCTTCAGATAGCGCCGTAGCGCCCTCACAGTACAAAGCAGCATCTCATCCGTATCGTTGTCGGTGAAATCCATTAGGGAGGGGATCGTGAAGACTCGAACCTGTCGTCAGGGATCGACGGATTCTGAGTCTTAGCTAACGAAGTTCGGGACAAAATCGAGCGTCACAGATCCCAGCCCCCTGGAATGTTTAACATTGAAGGACAGACCATGAAGTTCCCCTACTCTCTTCGCCGATGCCAGGGCCAGCAAGAAGAGGGTCTTGAGGGTCAGATCCCTGTCTGACGACTCTCGGAGTGGCTCGAATGGTCTTCGAGTCAAACTCCTAAGTACGAGAGTCAACATCCCACTCAGGGGCTTGAGTTCCTGGGTGGGCAAGACCTTTCGAAGCTCCTCATAAGCAAGGAGATCTCGAACGAGTTCGAGATGTCCAGTCCCTCATTTTTAGGACAAGGGCCAGGGCGGCTCTATATCCCTTAACTGTGGGTACTGAGAGGAGCTTCTCTCGGCGAAGAAACACGAGGAAATCCGCTACCTGCTGAGAGTGGCTCTGAGAGGAGATAGACCCCGTCTACGACACCAACCACAGAAGACGGCCCACTTCCCCTGGTACACAGCTGCAGAGGACTGTCAGACTGTCCCAGCCATCTCTTGTTGCTGCGCTGCGAGAAAAGCCTCTCGTTCGCAAGAGATGGTGGATAACAGCCAGCCGTGAAGTTGTAGGGACTGGACTGCTCGGTGGTACCGCTCTACGTGTGGCTGGCTAGAAGGTTGTGCCAGTGGGGCATCTCTCTCGTTCTTCCGCAAGAAGAGCAAGCAGGTCCGGATACCAAAACGGCTTGAGTTCGTTTGGGAGCCACCAGGATCATCCTGAGATTGGGAGTGACCAGCGCTCGGCTGATCACTTTCCGAATCTAGACAAAAGGGAGGAAAGGCGTAGACGAAGAGGTTGTCCCAGGGGTGTGTTGAAGAGCGTCCTCTGCAGCTGCCATTGGTCCGGCACGGCCGAACAAAAAACCTGAAGTTTTTTGTTGTGCCGGGTGGCAAACAGGTCTATGACCGGACGCCCCCACAGGTTGAAGAGCCTTTCCGCCACTTCTGGGTGTAGGGACCACTCCATCCCTATCACCTGATCCCGACGGCTGAGCTTGTCTGCTACTACATTCCTCTTGCCTGGAATGTAGCGTGCTGACAGCTCTATTGAGTGAGCCGTGGCCCCACTCGTGCACCTGCACGGTTCAACTGGTGTAGCGGGAGAGACACTAGGCCCCCCTGCTTGTTGAGTATGCCACTACTGTGGTGTTGTCGCACATCAACACCACCGAGTGTCCCACCAAGCGGTCCTGGAATTCTTGGAGAGCGTAGAACGCCGCATTGAGTTCTAGGACATGATGTGAAGGTGCTTGTCGTGATGGTCCCACACACCTGCAGCCAGCAACTCCTCCAGGTGTGCGCCCCATCCCTCGGTCGATGCGTCTGAAAACAGCAGCATCTCCGGGGGGGGAGGGGTCGTAGAGGCACTCCTCTTAAGAGGTTCCTGTCTCGAGCCACCAGGCTAGGTCCTGCCTCACCTTCTCCGTGATGGACACGGGGAAGTAAGGTGGATCCTTTACCTGTGACCAACTCTCCCTTAGTCTCCACTGGAGAGACCGCAGGTGAAGACGTCCGTGAGGAACTAACTTCTCGAGTGACGACAGGTGGCCGATCACGACTTGCCATTGCTGAGCTGCCTGTTCTGCCGAGACAGGAACCGGCCGGCTGCCTCCCTGAATTTGCTGATCCTCAAGTCTGCGGGGCGGACTTGAGTGCTACCGTACGATCAGCATACCCAGGTACGTCATCTTTCCGCTTGGGTTCAAGATCGGACTTCTCGTAGTTTATCACGATCCCCAGATCGCGACAAAGCTTTAGAAGTCGATCCCTGTCCTGCAGCAACTGCGTGGGAGCTCGCCAGGACCAGCCAATCGTCGAGATACCTCAGAAGACGTATCCCGTGCGCATGGGCCCAAGCAGACACCCAGCGTGACACTCTCGTGAACACCTGTGGGGCGGTTGAGAGACCGAAGCAAAGTGCCCTGAATTGGTACACCATCCCGTCGAAGATGAAGCGGAGGTACTTCTGGAGGACTGATGGATGGGTATTTGAAATACGCATCCTTCAGGTCCACTGAAAGCATGAAATCGTTCTCCCTGATGGAGTCGAGCACGGAACGTGCCGTCTCCATCTTGAACCGAGTCTGGCGAACAAATCGGTTCAGGGAGAGAGATCTATCACTGGGCGCCAGCCCCCCGATGCCTTGTTCTCCACTAAGAAAAGGCGGCTGTAAAAGGCCCGGTGACCGATCTACTACGACTTCTACAGCTCGTTTGGTCACATGGTCTTGATCTCCTGCCGAAGAGCGTCGTCCTTTGAGGATCCTAGTACATATGTCTGAAGATGGACTGGGTTGGAGGTGAGGGTGGCCGAGATTCGAAGGGTAGTAGATCCCTCCCGAAGGACGTCTACTATCCAGGTCCTCGGCACCGTAGCGCTGCCAAGTTGCCCAATGGCTCGCTAGGCACCCCTCCACTTCCGGCAGCTGGTGAAGGGGGAAGCCGTCCCCTAGCGTTTCCCACCTCGCTTCGACTTCTTCCCAGCACCTCCTCGGGGAAAGGAGGGCTGGGGAGGAGGGCTGGTTACGGCCTCCTTTACCAGAAGTTGAAGCAGGAAGAGTCTTTCCTCGGGGCTTCGATGGAGCAGCCGTCTTAGCAGCCGAGGAAGCGCTAGCTAAACTCTTAGGCTTAGCCGCAGTTGTACGAGGTTGCCCAGAAACCTTCGTAACTGCCTGGTGACCAGACGGTCACTGTCATCAGTGCGCCGTCTCTCCACCGCAGCGTCCACCATCTCTCCGGGAAAGAGAGCGGAGGAACTCTTCATAGGTCCGTTACGGAGTCCATTTACCGCCTCACGCCCAGCCCCCTTGGCTACTCGTGTAAGGACAGCGTCCCTACGACGGAGAACCAAGTTGGCCCACAGGTTTGCCGTCTGATGGGCGAGGTAGGAGATGGCCCTACCTCCAGGACTGGCACAGTCTCCTGAAGTTTGGGGTCGTCTTCGAGGGCAGCGCCCCAGAGTCGGCCGCGACCTTGGATACTGTGAGGGACCACAGATCCAACCAAGAGACTGCCTGGAAAGCCGCCATAGCGGTAGCTTCCAGGCCCAGTGCCTCCTGCTGCGAGAAACCACAAGTTCTCCGACAGGAGCTGCGCTGCAGGGACACACCTGGAGTTAGCCTAGCTAGCTCCGGGTTAACCTGTTTGGGCGGTATTGGATCCACTGATGGCACGTAGAACTTCCGCTGTCACTGCAGAGGAGGAGGAAGTAGCTTGGAAGACCGTCCTGACTTAAGTGAATCCTCTCGTCCTGAGACGAAATTCTCCACCTGGTCAAGGACTGAGTCTGCAAGCTCCGATCGCGGCAGTCCCACCGTCAATTTGGGTTCCCTCTTCGGGCCCCAAAATGACTCGAGCCGGGACGTGGGCTCAGATGGTGGTAGCGGCGATCCTTCCCCCAGGTCGTTGTGCTGACGAATCAGCGCAATAACCTGGGCAAAGTTCCTCTGGATCTCGGGAGTTACAGCGTCCTGAGGATAGGACCGTCCAGTCCTTCCTTTCCACAAGAGCAGCTCTCGAGACCCTCCTCCTTCAGAAGGAGGAACAGCAACAGACCCCTGACGGTCGCCTCCAACCACTTGCGCGTACGACCTAGCTGGTCCTAAGACCATACCTGGTGCGTGCGGCATCGTGACGGGATCGTGAGCGGCGCACCTCTCACGATCACTCCTAGCTACCTCGCTCTTCCCGGTGTAGCCCGAGGAAGTTGAAGGTAGTGGAGAGACAGACCTGACACTCCCCCCCCCCCCCGCTCGCTGGCAGGACCAGCGTACGTGGGGGGCTGCAGCCGATCACCAACCCGCGGTGGGGATCGATCTGCAGGCCTGGCCGTGCCGCTCACCTGTGGCGAGCGGCTCGACTGAGCAGTCGACCCGGTCCCGTGCGTCAGACGAGCTGCTGCTGGCCACCGTCTCCGTCCGGTCCCTGTGGGAGCGGCGGTCAGGTGATCTGCAGAGCTCGCTTTCGCGGTGAGACCGGTGAGCGTCCTCACGGCACGTCAAACCGCTGGTACCGTCGGTCGAGGGGACCTCTTCCCAGCCTCAACCCGTGGCCGGTCAGAGACCGTCACGTCAACCCGAGGTACCGGCTGGTCGCTACGAGAGCGGCCGCTGGCCTGGCGAGAGTCACCTGCGCGACTCTCGACAGTCTTCTGCTCCGTGCCTCGGTCATGACGGTGAGCGAGCTCAGGCGTCTTGACTTTGGCTGCACGGTCGCCCGAAGGAGACTGTACACTCGGTAACGTCTCGCGGACGAGAAGCCTAGCCGGCACCTGGCTTAGCAGCAGCGCTACCAAGACCAGGCGAGGATGTACCAGCGGTAGCCAGCACAACCCTTGGTCCCCGTCTTCTTCTTCTTCTTCTCAGAAGAGGAGACGGGCCCTGTTTCCCGAGGGAACAGGAGGACCAGCAGAAGCAACCCCCCCGTCACACCGGTAGTGAGACGGGCCCTTCGAAGGTCCCGCAGGAGCCTTCTTAGTGGGGGAGGAGGCAGCCTTCTTCTTCTTCGGCTTGGAAGCCTTAGAAGTCGAAGGGGGAGAGGCGGCAACAGACGACGAAGAAGACGATGAAGACGACGACGACACCTTCCTCTCTTCCTCCTCTTCTTCGTCAGCTCCCTCAGGACGGACGTCAGGCTTCCATCCACGGAAAAGTCGGGCCAATTACCGAAGCAACACGCCCCGACTGATCCTGTCCGGAAAGACCTGAGTCCGGGCAGCACCTCCATGACGAGACGCGACGTGGGCAGGGGCAGGCACGGCAGGAGCAGCAGGAACATCAACAGCAGGACCAGCACCATCAGGACCAGCACCAGCAGGACCAGCACCAGCAGGACCAGCACCAGCAGCAACATCAACGAGCGTCACGCACCGCGCGCCTCGTAGGAGGCGCGAGCGGCTGGGCCAGCAACACTAGCTGCAGGTACGGCAGCATAGTCCGGCGTCACAGGCATCTCCAACTCAGCTAGTTTCATCATCGGGACGGGCGGCAGGTCCAGGGGAGAACTTTTCGGACAGCGAAAGTCGGGGGTCTGCAGCACATAGAATCCAGGTGGAGGCGGCACGCCCCTCTTAGGTACGGCAGCAATCGGCTTTTGGATTGATGCAGTGGGGGTCAGAGATGCAATATGTTGCGTGTAAACCACATGAGGAGGGGCGGCGTACGCTGGGGTAGACACCGATTTAGTATTTCCGTTGTGACTACACCATGAGTTACTACTGCCGACCCGCCATCGCTGAATTAAGCCCTGGATACTGGAGCGCCCTGCAGTTCCAACGACGCCCACACCTGTCCAAGGTCGTCACTCACAGAAGGCACACCTGAGGGAGGAACAGTCGGGTCAGTTAGAGGGGCACCCTCACGCCTGGGGGAGGACGAACCCCACCCAGAGCGGACGGAAGACCCCGAATACAATTGAACATCCGGGTATCGAGCGCCCTCCTCCACACTCGACGGATCGAGTGAGGAGAAGGACTCCGAAACCCCCCCCGCAGGGGAAGGCGCAAATCGTGGGGGCTGAGCTGGGGGCAGGAAGGATGACGAGGTATCTGTCACCAAAGGAGTCGCTGGAGAGCTTTCCGACGACTCCTTGGTTGACCTACGCCTCTTCCTACCCTCGTACAGCACCCACTGCGCCTCGGACCAATTCATACATACATTGCATGGTTCGGTTCGGGAACATTCGCGCCCCCGACACCGATAACACAATTCATGAGGATCTATATCAGGATAAGAGCGAAATCCGCCGCATTTACGCCCCTCCAGCCCGGGACACACTCTACGGCAAGCTGGTGGGCGCGGCGAAAGCTCTTCGACATCCATAATTCAATCACTTTACAATAATATGAAAATGAAAAAAAGAGTACTTACAATTTCATTCACAACCACAAACAAACCAGTCAGAAGAAATTGTAAACACATCCAAAGCACACGACGAAATAGCGGGCAGAGCGATGACGAGCACGTCCTGTCACACCACGGCCGAAAGCAAAAGTGATTCTTCACGCGCCGCGCACGATCGGACAAGCAGTTAACTACCGTTCTCCCCTTGTTCGAAGCTTACGACCGTCCCAGCTGCCGCTAGTTACCTTCCTATTGTTAAAGGACCGAGGGTTTGTATTACGTATCGGAACAACTGAGTCTTTGTGAATAGACCAGTGTTTGCCCAACCTTGGAATGCCTCCCTGGTCGTAAGAGCGAGGGAGGGATCCAAGCCTCTGTCCGATTGATCGGGGTGTGCACCGCAGGATCAATGGTCAGACCTCTGGACCAAGTACTAAGAGAGAGGCAAGCGTATCTCTTCGTACCAGCAAGCAAGAACTTGTTCCTGTTTGCAAGAGGCAACATAAAGTTATGGGTTTGTCTCTTGTTAGCATCCACTCCCCCCCCCCCCCCCCCCCCCCCCCCCCCCCCCCCTTGTAGGAGGAAGTGGTGGATATTCGCTCCCATCCCTAGTGAAAGGGATAGGATGGGGCTCTGTCGAGTAGCTCACCTACATCTCGTCCTTATCTAGCAAGGTGACGACCGTATCCCTCTGCCACCAGGACTCGATGCTGTTCAGCCTGCGAGGGTCTGGGTTAGCTACACGTGTTGAGCAGCCACCACGGGTCCCAAGGAAAACGATCCAAGGATCTGTGGGCAATATCCCGAAGGTAGAAGGAGGTGCAAGTGGTCTGGTTGTACCAGACCCCTGCCTTCAGTACCTGTGCCACGGAGAAGTTCTTGCGGAACTCGAGGGAGTGTACTTCTTCTAGGTCATCCTGGTGCTGACGAAGAGGCTTCAACACTCAGCCTGGGATGTCAAGTTTCTTCAGATAGCGCCGTCATGCCTTCACAGGACAAAGCAGCATCTCCTTCGCATCGAAGGCGGTGAAGTCCATTAGGGAGGGGATTGTGAAGGACTCTAACTGATCGTCAGGGACCGAAGGGTTCTGAGTCTTCGCTACGAAGTTCGGTACGAAATCGAGCGTCACGGATCCCCATCCCCTGGATGCTTGACTTCGCAGGAAAAGTCATGCAGTTACCTCAGAGGAAAAGAAGGGAATGGTCGCATGACCTATCCCTCTTCTCGACTTCGGTGATGTCCAGTACCCATACTGGTCTATCTGTCTGCAGCGAAGTGTCTCGCATTCTCCTATCCCCATGCAGTGAAGTTCTTCTTGTCAGTAGTGGATAGGACACCGACACTCCATGGTGGGTGTCGATGGTAAGAGTACTGTGACAAGCCGTTAGGACGAAGAAAAGATTGATTTGGAACAACCGAACTAAGTCCACAGCGAAGTTCGTAACTGACTCGGGCACTCTGACAGCTGCCGACTGACTGCGTTCGGTAGGACCGTAGGAGGCAAGTTGTCCAAGCATACGAGCAAGTCACGTGACCTTCGCCCTAAAAGGGTTATGCCAAGAGACTAAACAAATTAATTTGTTCGTCACCGATGCCAGATGGCGAGGTGATGATTCTCTTAAAGCATGTGCCCAACAGGCGAAAGTCAATTGCCTTCTAGAGACCGAGGTCCCTGATGGCAAGACATCTCATAGTATAGTTGAATCTCAGCTAAGGAGAAACAACACTATGTGTCGTTGAAGACGAAGGTGGACAGAAAATGCAACCTACGTCTTCACAGCTGAATCGAGAGAAGGATTCTCAAGATTCTGAACCTGTGCTTACAAAGACTGAGAACGCTAACCGCTATTTCATTGCTGTGCGGTGAGTGTCGTAGTTGCAATGAAAGCGGAGCGCTTTTCAGTAATGAAGACACAGCGAATTACTGTCTGAAGAACTGCTTCTCATGGGCTGAACATTTGGAAGTAAAGCTGTCAGGTCGGAGAGTAGGCGATGTCTTCTGACACATCTGTTAATTCGGGGTGAACAATGAACAATTGCACACCTACGAATACGAGATATTTGAAGACAAACTCAGATGTCTGCAAAAATCATTCGCATTATCGCAGTGCGATGTAGCGGGAGACTAGTACAGACTTCTGTTACCAGAAAGATGAGAGAGTCCAAGAGATATCTCTGTTGAAAATTCTCGCAATGTCGTAGGCGATGAAATCGAGCGTCACAGCAGTAGATGGTCCTTCATTATTGCGAGAATCCCCGTTAATCAGAGACCTAAGTCCATGATTGTTGGGCAGAGATACGGTTAGGTAGTCAATCAAACCAGGGGAGAGAGAGACATAACAGACCGTGCATCTCGGAGACCCAGCTGATACTGAGCTGCTATCAGGCAGTTCAATACGCAGTAGCTGAGCTCTCGCCGACTCGTCATCCTATCCTGAGTTGCCAGGTAATCCTTTCCACGAAGGAATGTGTTCGGCTAGAACCATCGAGCATATAAAATACGCTCGAGCAATTATATTTAAACGAAACGGATTTCGGTAAATACAAAAGCTGATTTGGTGTTGTCGTGACAATACCAGGTATCTAAAATCGAAACTGGTAACTGCTGGGAGGTTGCAGGCAGCCCCGAGTTGCAGTTCAATTAAGATACAATCGTCTCAGACACAATCCGCAGAGTTAACTACGGTATGCGCCTACCTCCCGGACAATTCAACTGCTTAACAGAATCATGTCGCGAGGGTAATATACGTAGTATATTTGTAGGTTCTGTACAACGACCTCCATCCTAAATTCTTTTCCCCCCTCGTGAATGAGAATAAGGATTGGAGATCGACCGCCTTCGTTCTCTAGCCAAGAGAGTGAAAGAGAAGTCTTCCCCGAAGGAAAGCTTTCAATGGTGAAACAGAATACCGAAGACGATAGTTTAAGCCAAACATGACAATTTGTCGAAAATTGCATTTTTCCTAACTATACAAACCTGAGGTCCTTTAACAATAGGAAGTAGCTAGCGGCAGCTGGAACGGTCGTAAGCTTCGAACAAGGGGAGAACGGTAGTTAACTGCTTGTCCGACAGTCGCGCGCCGCGCGACTGGGAGGTAAACAAATCACTTTTGCTTTTGGCCCATGCAAAATACGCAGAGTGAGGGGTGGCATGAGGAGGGACTATATGTAAAGGACCTCAGGTTTGTATTGTTAGGAAAAATGCAATTTTCGACAAATTGTCATTTGTTCCGATACGTAATACAAACCATCGGTCCTTTAACAATAGGAAGACTCACTTCTTGGTGGGAGGAATCTGAGTCCTTTGATGAACAGACTGGTGTTCGTCCATCCCTGGAATGCCTCCCTGGTCGTAAGAGCGAGGGAGGGATCCAAGCCTCTGTCCGTTTGATCGGGGTGTGCACCGCAGGATCAATGGTCAGACCTCTGGGCCGAGTACTAAGAGAGAGGCAAGCGTATCTCTTCGTACCAGCAAGCAAGAACTTGTTCCTGTTTGCAAGAGGCAACATAAAGTATGGGTTGTCTCAAGCTGGCATCCACTTCCTCCCCCTTGTTGGAGGAAGTGGTGGATATACACTCCTATCCCTAGTGAAAGGGATAGGATGGGGCTCTGTTGAGTAGCTCACCTGCATCTTGTCCTAATCCCGCAGGGTGACGACCGTGTCCCTCTAACCAGGTAGAGGGGAAGAAAAAGATGGGAAGAGGAGCCAGTCACACTCTATTCACTCATCCATTCTTACGGTCCACACCAGGACTCGATGCTGTTCAGCCTGCGAGGGTCTGGGTTCGCTACACAACGTGTTGAGCAGCCACCACGGGTCCCAAGGAAAAAGATCCAAGGACCTGTGGGCAATATCCCGAAGGTAGAAGGAAGGGCATGTGGTCTGGTTGGACCAGACCCCTGCCTTCAGTACCTGCGCCAAGGAGAAGTTCTTGCGGACAAGGCAGCATCTCCTTCGCATCGAAGGCGGGTGAAGTCCATTGTGAACGACTCGAACCAATCGTCAGGGACCGAAGGGTTCTGAGTCTTCGCTACGAAAGTTCGGTACGAAATCGAGCGTCACGGATCCCCATCCCCTGGATGCTTGACTTCGCAGGAGAAGTCATGCAGTCCTCAGAGGAAAAGAAGGAAATAGTCGCATGACCTATTCCTCTTCTCTACTTCGGTGATGTCCAGTACCCATACTGGTCTGTCCGTTTGCCACGAAGTCTCTCGCATCCTCCTATCCCCATGCAGCGAAGTTCTCGGTAGTGGATAGGACACCGACACTCCATGGTGTGTCAATGGTATGGGTACTGTGACAAGCTATTAAAACGAAGTAATGATTGCTCTGTAACAACCGAACTAAGTCAACAGCGTAGTTCGTAACTGACTCGGCCGCTCTGACAGCTGCCGACTGACTGCGTTCGGTAGGAGGCAAGTTGTCAAGCATCCGAGTAAGTCACGTGACCTTCGCCTTTAAAGGGTTATGCCGAGAGACCAAAACAAATAATGTATTTGTTTGTCACCAATGCCAGACAGCGAGGTGATGATTCTCTTAAGGCATGTGCCCAACAGGCGAAAGTCAATTGCCTTCTAGAGACCGAGGTCCCTGAAGGCAAAACATCTCATGGTTGTTGAATCTCAGCTAAGGAGAAACAACACTATGTACCGTTGAAGACGAAGGTAGATATTGAATGCAACCTACGTCTTCACAGACGAATCGAGAGAAGGATTCTCAAGATTCATAACCTGTGCTTACAAATGACTGAAAACGCTAACCGCTATTTCATTGCTGTCCGGTGAGAAGTCGTAGTTGCAATGAAAGCGGGGCGTTCTTCAGTAATGAAAACACAGGGGAAAGCCGCCTGAAGAACTGCTTCTCATGGGCTGAACATTTGGAAGTAGAGCTGTCAGGTCGGAGAGTAGGCGATGTCTTCTGACACATCTCGTAATTCGGGTTGAACAATGAACAATTGTATACCTACGAATACGAGATATTTTAAAGACAAACTCAGATGTCTGCAAAATCATTCGCATTATCGCAGTGCGATGCAGCGGGAGACTTGTACAGACTTCTGTTACCGTGCGGTAAACAGAAAGATGAAAGAGTCCAAGAGATATCTCTATTGAAAATTCTCGCAATGTCGAAGGCGATGGAATCTAGCGTCACAGCAGTAGATGGTCCTTCATTATTGCGAGAATCCCCATTAATCAGAGACCTAAGTCCATGATTGTTGGGCAGAGATACGGTTCGGTAGTCAATCAAACCAAGGGGAGAGAGAGACATAACTGACCGTGCATCTCGGAGGCCCAGCTGATACTGAGCTGCTGTCAGGCAGTTCAATACGCAGTAGTTGAGCCTGAGCTCTCGCCGACTCGTCATCCTGAGTTGCCATGTAATCCATTATTCCATGAAGGAATGCGTTCGGCTAGAACTACCGAGCATAAAAGATATGCTCGAGCAATTATATTTAGGCGAAACGAATTTCGGTCTAAATATAAAAGTTGAAATGGTGTTGTCGTGACAAAACCATAAGTATATAAAATTGAAACTGAAAACTCCTGGGAGGTTGCAGGCAACCCCGAGTTGCAGTTCAATTAGAATACTTCTCTTCTAAGTCGCAATCCGTAGATAAACTAGGATATGCGCCTACCCCTCGGACAATTCAACTGCTTAGTAGAATCATGTCGCGAGGTTAATATACGTAGTATATTTGTAGGATTCTGAACGATCTCCATCCTAAATTCTTTCCTTCAAGAAAACAAAATAAGGATTGGAGATCGACCACCTTCGATCTCTATCAAAGAGTGAAGGAGAAGTCTTCCTCGAAGGAAAGCTTCAATGGTGAACAGAAATACCAAGACGATAGTTCAAGCCAAACTGGATATTCCCGTCCGATCTTCTCTATTCCAGGTTGGTCGCCTACTGTAAGATAGTTTCTTTCAGCAGCAGTCTTCTTCCCAATGCTAGAAATTCCAGGAATTCGAGCATAGGCGAGGTTCCCGATTATCATGTAACATCGGGATTCTCGTCTCGCTCACTTTAGACCGTGGTCTCGCCTAAGTGTTTGGAGATCGTAAAACTCGAACACTCTGAATGCGCTAGAATTCCTTAGAATTCTAAGCAGTCTGCGAAACCCCACCGAATTCGTCAAACGATATCGGCTGGTGGTCCTCTCGATTCCCGTAGAAATCGAGAATGGGGCAGGATCCCTCCTCAACGACCGGGGCTTACGTCAGGTAGGACCCGAAGGTCCCCCCGGTAGCGCAGTCCCGAACGTGGGATCCTACAGAGAAATCTCTGTAGGATCCCTCCCCTTTTCCCTCGTAGCCGTAAGGAGAGAGGGAATGGGGGAGGAATTGGATACTCGCTCGCCTTCCCAGTGGAACTAGCAGTTGGAGAGAATAGGAGCAGCCATCGCCTTGCGGCGATGGGTCTCTCGGAGTCTGGGAAAAAACGTATCGTCAGGAGAAAACGTTTTCCCGCGGAGGGTTACGAACTCTCACTGTAGGAGTAAGGGTCTGCCGCCACTGTGAACGTTGTCTGGGTGGGGCTGATCGACACCTGACAGGGGAGAGCCGATACCGTCCTCCAACTCATTCCAGTCCTCGTCGAGGTCGAAACCTCTCAGGAGGACCGAAGGAGTATTTAAATACGGTGTCCGAAGACACGTAGAAACGCCCCTGTCACAGTAGAGGAGGTGGAAGTAGCTTGATCGACCGGCCAGAACTGAGCGAGCCTTCTTGTCCGGAGACGAGAGACTCTGGTTCGAGACAGAATCGGCAAGCTCCGATCGCGGCAGACCCACCGTCGGTTTGGGTTCCCTCTCGGGCCCCAAAACGACTCGAGCAGAGACGTGGGCTCTGCTGGTGGGAGCGGCAATCCTTCCGCAAGGTCATTATGCTGACGAATCAGCTTAATGACTTCTGCAATTTCCTCCTGTATCTCGGGAGTAACCGCGTCTTGCGGAGTAGGACCGTCCAGTCCTTCCAACAGAACAGAGATCCGAGATACTCCTCCTTCCGAAGGAGGAATAGCGGCAGACCCCTGACGGTCGCCTCCAGCTACTTGCACGTATGTCCTGGTCGGTCCTAGAACCGTGCCTGGTCCATACGGCGTCATAGCGGGATCGCGAGCGGCGCACCTCTCGCGATCACTCATAGGTACCTCGCTCCTCCCGGTGTAGCCCGAGGAGGTTGAAGGTACAGGAGAGGCAGACCTGACGCCCCCCCCCCCCCCCCTAGCTCGCTGGCAGGACCAGCGTGCTTGGAGGGCTGCTGCTGATCGTCAACCCGCGGTGGCGATCGAGCAGCAGGCCTAGCCTTGCCGCTCGCCTGGGGCCTGGGGCGAGAGGCTCGGCTGAGAACGTCGACGCTGATCTCTAGCGTCAGGCGAGCTGTTGCTGGTTACCATCTTCGCCCGGTCCCGATGGGAGCGGCGTCAGGTGACCTGCTAGGTTCGCTGTCGCGGTGAGACCGGCGAGCGTCCTCTCGGCGCGTCGAGCCGCTGGTACCAGCCGTGGCTGGTACCGACGGCCGCGGGGACCCCTTCCTCGCCTCAACTCGTGGCTGGTCAGCGACCGTCACGTCAACCCGAGCAGCCAGCTGGTCGCTGCGAGAGCGTCCACTGGCCTGACGAGAGTCGTCTGCACGACTCTCGCCAGTCTTCTGCTCCGCGCTTCGGTCTTGACGGCGAGCGAGCTCGGGCGTCAAGACTTTGGCTGGACGGTCTCCCGCGGGAGACCGTCCACTCGGTACTTCTCGCTAACGAGAAGCCGAGGCGGATCCTGGTTTAGCGGCAGAACCGCTAGAACCAGGCGAGGAAGTGCCAGCCGAAGCTGGTACTCCTCTGGTCCCGTCTTCTTCTCCTTGGTAGAAGAAAAGACGGGCCCTGTTCCCGAGGGAGCAGGAGGACCAGCAGAAGAGCTCCCCGAATCGCCGGAGCGAGACGGGCCCTTAGAAGGTCCCGAAGGAGCCTTCTTAGGGGGGAAAAACCCCGGTTACCAGCTGGTCGCTGCAAGAGCGGCCGCTGGCCTGGCAAGAGTCACCTGAGCGTCTCTCACCAGCCTTCTGCTCCGTGCCGCGTCTTGGCGCCGAGCGAACTCTGGCGCCGAAACTTGGCTGCACGGTCTCCCGAGGGAGAACGTACACTCGGGATCTCTCGCGAACGAGAGACCGAGCCGGAACCTGGCGTAGCGGCATCGCCGCTAGCACCAGGCGAGGAAGTACCAGAGCTAACCGATACTCCTCTGGTCCCCGTCTATCTCTTCCTTACGGAAGGGGAGACGGGCCCCGCTCCCGAAGGAGCAGGAGGACCAGCAGAAGGACCCCCCGTCCCACCGAGGTGGGACGGGCCCTTAGAAGTTCCCGAAGGAGACTTCTTAGGGGGGAAGGCAGCCTTCTTCTTCTTCGGCTTATGGGCCTTAGAAGTCGAAGGGAAGAGGCAGCAGCAGACGATGAAGAC
>NC_087222.1:18941508-19032989 GCF_015104395.2 Macrobrachium nipponense
CAATTTCCAACATGAAAATGAGAAAAATGAATTGCTTACCTGATAGTAGTGCAGGTGGACGGGCTGCTACAGAGGGTCCAGGTAGTACAGGGGATCTGGAACTGTCACCATGTCTGCAATAAAATTACAAATGATGAAAAATTAATGAAGTTACAATTTACTTTAACATTTAGTATATGTTACATTAAAAAATTAACACATTTTATATACACTATGTAAACACATAAATTAGTAAAACAGTTCAGAATTCCTTACCAGGACTAGGAGTGGGAGGTGATGGTACTGGAGACTTGTGAAGAAAGTGTCAAGCCTGGACTGCACACTTCTCTTCGTCTGCTTCTCCTTCAGGGTCTCCTTGTAGAAAGTTACCAAGTCCATAATGCCACGTTTTATTTTGTCAAACCTGGCAACGTTAGGGTCTTCTGCCTCAAAAGAAGCAAGGCTCTCTCCAGATGAGTAAAACCCTCTGACAAGCCTTTCACAGTTAATGACCTGGCTTTTGCTCTGGTGCCGCCTCCTCCTCCTCAATCATTTGTTGCTCCAGCTCAACGAGGTCCTCTGCTGACAATTCCCTCTCCATGGGATGCCAGCAGCTCTGTTACATCATCAGGTTCAAGATCTAGTTTCAGCATCTTGCTTAGCCCTCGATCTTCCTCGTCACAGTCTCGACGTCTTCTGCCTAGTCAAAGCCTTCAAAACTGTGCACAAACTGTGGACACAGTTTCTTCCAGGCCCCATTTAAAGTGGTCGTCTTCACCTCGTCCAAGCACTTGCAATGTTCTTCACTGCATCAGCAATGTTGTAGCCCTTCCAGAATTGCTTCAGTGTCAACTCCTTGTTAGCTTCTATGGCCCTCAAAGCAAAACGTATGGTCCTTCTAAGGTAGTAAGCCTTGAAATTAGGATTACTCCCTGGTCCATTGGCTGTATCAGCGATGTGGTATTGGGTGGAGGTACACCACCTTCACATTAGGGTGCATGTCGCTCAAATTTGAAGGGTGACCAGGGGTATTGTCCAGGACTAAGAGGGCCTTAAAAGGCAGACCCTTCAAAGTCAAATACCGTTCCACTGCTGGCATGAAATGGTCATTGAACCAATCTTCGAAGACCATCAAGGTAACCAAGCCTTCTTGTTTGATTTCCAAATCACAGGGAGTTAACTCTTGAAAATGCCCTTGAAAGCCCTGGGATTCTCAGCCAAATACACCAGCAAGGGCTTAAGTTTCAAATCGCCACTTGCATTGGCCCCAAACCAGCAAAGTCAGTCGCTCCTCCTACCAGCTTTATGGCCTGTGCTGACTTCTCCTCCTTGGAAAGGTACGTTCGATTTGGTATTCTTTTCCAAAATAATCCAGTCTCATCCACATTAAAGACTTGGTCAGCCGTGTAACCACCATCCTTAATTATCTCAGCCAAACCACCTGGAAAAACTTTCTGCTGCTTCGCTATCAGCACTAGCAGCTTCACCTTGCAGCTTCACATTATGCAAATTTGCACGAGCCTTAAAACGGTTAAACCAACCTCTACTCGCGGTAAATTCACCACCAGCACTGCCTTCTCCAAACTTTTTTCACTACTGCCTCATGCAGCGCTCTAGCCTTCTCCTGGATCACACTTATGCTCACCGGAACACGTCGCTGTTCTGGTCTTCCAGCCATATCATGAGCAATTTCTCCATTTCAACAATGCTCTGGCTACGTTGCTTCTTGTTAATCACCGTTGACTTCATCGGCGCAGCATCCTTAACGTGCTTAAGAATACGTTCCTTGTCCTTCACAATGGTTACCACGGTCGTCCGGCTCAACCCTAAAGAAACGACCTATCTCCGGTGTTAGTTTGTCCCTTCTCCGAACGCTTGATCACGTCATATTTTACCTCCATGGTGATGACCTTCCTCTTCTTGGATGAACTATCATTGGAGGAAGTACTCTGGCGTTTGGAGGAGCCATTATTAATTGCGCGAAAAAAGCAATGAAAAACAGAAACGTCTCAGCACACAACCTAGTGATATGCAGGCAAGCACGCGATGAGGTGGCGTTGTTTTGGTTATTATTACGCTTAGTGTCCTCGACCGTTCGAGGTCGTTGTTCGGTCAATTTACCCATACGTTCAATAGCGTTAATTAATTTATGCGCCTCTGCTCAGAACTAGTTCTGTGTATGAGGTATCGTTAAAAAGCATAAAAAAACGCAGTAACCTTGGAATTTGCGTTGTAATCTAACCAGACTTAGTTTTTTTAATTATGTACTTGAAACAAGCAATGATTTTTTTTTTTTTCATTATTTGAGTTTTTGGACTGTTTTAAACTGTGCATCCCAAGCTAGTGTATTCATTCGCTCGGAAACTAGTTCCGCATATGAGGCGTCACTAAAAAAATTTAAAAAATACGACATAAAAAGTGTCGAAAATCATCATAACCTCAAAATTTTTGTTGTAATGTAACCAAAAACATATTTTTCATACAATCAACTCACATGTCAGGATATATACATAGCTAAGACTCCGTCGTCCCTCTATGTAAAAAAAAAAAATATATCTGCCAGGTAAGTATGTATGAAACTTTATTGTACATAACAATATCATTTTTTATTATATACTGTGCTAAACTATAAAGGATTTTTATCATAGCATGCATTTTTTAAAAGCGTCGTTAACTCGGAGCGTCGGAAGCATCAGCGTCGTACCTCGGAACAAGCGTCGTAACCTCAGAACAAGCGTTGTAAACCCAGGCGATTTTTCGATTGAATATCTTTAAGAAAAGCGTCGTAAACCTCGGAACGTCGTAAGCCGGAACCGTCGTAACCCAGGGACCGCCTGTACTTGGTCCAGAGGTCTGACCATTGATCCTGCGGTGCACACCCCTCTCATCGACAGAGGCTTGGATCCCTCCCATCGCTCTTACGACCAGGGAGGCATTCCAAGGTTGGGCGAACACCAGTCTGTTCACAAAAGCAAAATACTACGAATTCCTCCCACCAAAGAGTGAGTCTTCCTATTGTAAAAGGACCGAAGGTTTGTATCTCGTGTCGGAAAATGACAATTTGTCCAAAATTGCATTTTTCCTAACTATACAAACCTGAGGTCCTTTTACACATAGCCCCACCTCATGCCACCCTCACTCTGCAGTTTTTGCTTGGGGGCCTAAAGCAAAAAGTGATTCTTCACCTCCAAGTCGCGCGGCGCCCGTGCACTGTCGGACAAGCAGTTAAACTACCGAACCCCTGTTTGAAAGCTTACAACCTATCCAGCGTGCCGCTAGTAACCTTCCTATTGTAAAGGACCTCAGGTTTGTATAGTTAGGAAAAATGCAATTTTGGACAAATTGTCATATTTCGAAGATTGACGCCATCTCGATGTTTGTGGAGTTGCTTGTGTCTAACAAACTTCCCATTTCCTGTGCTAAATCTGCACACCACTTGTACCATGACGCCTGGGGCACTTTCATCACAACAATGACACTGACTTCCAACCACTACTTTTTTAAGGAAACTACGATTTTTGGTAGAAGAAGAAGAAGAAGTGTGCACTAGATAATTATTTAAATAAATAGTTAAACGGCAGTATAAGGTCATGAATTGCATAAATATTTTTACATATTCATGATTATTAATTTGAAAATATTCGTTGTTGAAAACGTAACTAGATTCCTGACTCAAATATCAACAATTTTGCTTGTGAATGGTACCTCCGGTGTTCTTCGCACTCTTCAATTGTTTATCAGTGTTGTCAATTGGTATGTGTTTACCTTCCAAACTGGGTATAAGACTTGCACAAAACCGGGAAATAAGTGAAATTAGCGTATCTATTTGTATTATATATATATATATATACATATTAGAGCAAGTTTTATCATTATTGCATTACTATACAACTAAAATTCATGAAAACAGTTTGTAAATGCATCAACGTGTGTGGGAAGCTTCACTAGATTGGCAACAATGGGTCATTTTGCCGTTGTCTGCTTGAATGTACTTCAGAAATATCTGTAATTTTTGGGGGTAATTTGGTTGCGAAAAAGGAATAATAGACATGAATTAAATAAACATTTTGAAGTAACAAAGTAAAGTTAAACTAAAATAATAAGAGTAAAGTAAACAATTGTTAACAATTGTTAAAGCTATTTTTTATTATTATATTGTGTGTTATTTTCTTTTATTGTGTTTTGTTCTCTCTTTCGAGATCAGACCTGAGAAAGGTCTCGTTTATCTCTTTCCAAGTAACCATGTAAGCCCATAAACTTGTGTGCTGCCCGTAAGTGTGTTTGTGGAGTGAACGCTTAGGAACCAGGAACAGCAATGTGGTTCAAGTGCAATTTTGAGTGAATTAAGACCAAATGTGTATATTGTTCCGACACGGAATACAAACCTTCGGTCCTTTTACAATAGGAAGGTTACTAGCGGCAGCTGGATAGGTCGTAAGCTTTCAAACAAGGGGTTCGGTAGTTAACTGCTTGTCCGACAGACACGCGCCGCGCGACTGGGAGGTAAACAATCACTTTTGCTTTTGGCCTCACAGCGTGTGGATGTGTGTTTCTTTGCTCTCTGCCCGCTTCACCGTCGTTTGCTTTTGTATGGTTGTGTTTTTTTGTTCTGTTTTGGTAGCGAAACTGACTGTAAGTACAATAATTTTCTTGCATTACTTTATATCAAGTAAATTTATTGGTCGATCATGGATTCTCCTCGCCCTCCAATTGTCCGGCGACTGTGCCCTGGGACTGAGGGGCGTAAGTGCGGTAAGTTCCGCAGTTTTCCTGAAATCGACCCCCATGTTTTGTGTGCTCGGTGTCGGGGGCGCGAGTGCTCCCACTCCGAGCCCTGTGATGTGTGTATTAATTGGTCGAAGGTGCAGTGGGGCTTGTACGAGGGCAGGAAGAAGCGAAGGCCTGCAAAGGAGTCGTTGGAGAGCTCTCCCGCGACTCCTTTGGTAACGGACACTTCGTCGTCTTTCCTGCCCCCTGCTCAGCTCCCACGTATGGCACCTTCCCCCTGGGGGGGGGGTTTCCAGGTCCTTCTCCTCACCCGATCTGTCGAGTGTGGAGGAGGGCGCTTGGTACCCCGACGTTGAGTTGTATTCAGGGTCCTCTATCCGTTCGTCCACTTCCCGCGAGCGGGTTGAGACCCCCCGTACTAACCCGACCTTTGCTTCCCCAGGTGCTTCTGCTGCGAGGGACGACCTTGGCCAGGTGTGGGCTTCATTGGGCTTGCAGGGCGTGCCCAGTGTCCAGGGGCTCTTATATCATCTTGCTGGTGCTGCCGCGGTCATGGTGACCACCACCACCACCACCACTACGTTGACCACTCCAGGTTATGCCGCTCCCCCACATTTGGTGTATTCTCCTCACGCAGTGTCGGTAACTCCAACCACCTCTGTACAGGGTCCGATTGCCGTGACACGGGGGAGTGTGCTGTCGCCGCCCGGGTTTGCCGTGTTGCCGAGACCTGATTTCCAGTGCCTGAAGAGCTCGCCCCTGGACCTGCCGCCGGTGCCAAGGATATCGGTGTCGCTGGTCCGTCCTCCTGTGTTGGACGTGCCGCCTGCCGTGCCATGCCGTTAACCCACCCAGATGCCGATGACTGTGCCTGCCGTGACTGTATCGTTGCCGACCGTTCTGCCATGACTGTGCCTGCTGTTCCTGTGTTGCCTGCTCCTGCCGAGGTTGTTCCTGCTCGTGGCGTTGCTGTACCCGACGTTGGTCTTTCCGGACAGGTGCGTCCGGGCCCTGTTGCTTCGGCAACAGCAGCCCCGGCTCCGCCCTGGATGGTAGACTTAACGTCGGTCCTGAGGAAGCTGACGAAGAAGAAGAGGAAGGTGTCGTCGTCGTCGTCTTCGTCATCGTCGTCTGCCGCCTCTCCCCCTTCGACTTCTAAGGCTTCCAAGCCGAAGAAGAAGAAGGTTGCCTCCTCCCCTCCTAAGAAATCTCCTTTGGGAGCTTCTCAGGGCCCGTCTCGCTCCGGTGAGACGGGGGGTGCTTCCATTGGTCTCCTGCTCCTTCGGGAGGCGGGGCCCGTCTCTTCTTCCGCAAGGAAGAAGACTACGGGGACCAGAGGAGTATCGGCTAACACCGGTACTTCCTCGCCTGGTGCCAAGAGACTCTGCCACTTCATCAGGTTCTGTCTCGGCCTCTCATTCGCGAGAGGTAACCGAGTGTACGGTCGCCTGCCAGCGACTGTGCAGCCAAGAAACCAGACGCCAGAGCTCGCTCGACGTCAGGTTCACGGCACGGAGTGGAAGACTGGTGACAGCTGCTCAGGCGACTCTCACCAGGCCAGCTCTTGCTCTCGCAGCGACCAGCTGGCTACCCAGGCTGACGTGACGGTCTCTGACCGTCCACGTGCTGAGGCTGGGAAGAGGTCCCCCCAATCGCTGGTGCCGGAGCCGTGACGTGAGGACAAGCACCGGTCTCACAGTGACAGTGAGTCTGCAGGTCGCCCAACCGTCACCCTCACAGGGAGTGTGCGGGTACGGCATCCAGCAGCAGCTCATCTGACACACGAGACCGGGGCCGCTGTGCTCAGTCCAGCCGTTCTCCGCAAGGAAACGGCTCGATCGCCACCGCAGGTTGTCGATCGCCTGCAGCCCTCCAAGCCAGCGAGCGAGGGGGGAGCGTCAGGTCTGCCTCTCCCGTACCTTCAACCTCCTCGGGTTACACCGGGAGGAGCGAGGTACGTATTGCGGAGTGATCGTGAGGGGTGCGCCCCTCATGATCCCGTCACAACGCCGTACGTGCCAGGCACGGTTCTTGGACCGACCAGGACGTACGCGCAAGTGGCTGGAGGAGACCGAGAGGGGTCTGTCGCCGTTCCCCCCACCCCTGAGGGGGAAAGGTCTCCGGGAGGTGCTCCTGTTCGAGGGACTGGAGACGGTCCCTACTCCTCAGGGACTGCAGGGGTACGCCCGAGATTCCAGAGGAACTTTTTGGCCGAGGTTATTGCGGCTGATTCATCAGCAAACGAACCGGACCCGGGGAAGTGGGTCGCCGCCTCTACCCACCTTCTGAGCCCACGTCACCGGCCTCAAGTCGTTTTGGGGCCCGAAGAGGGAACCCAAACCGACGGTGGGGTTGCCGCGATCAGAGCTGGCCAACTCTGTCTTGAACCAGGTTGAGTCTCTTGTCTCCGGACAGGAAGGCTCTCTCAGGTCAAGCAGATCGAGCAAGCTGCTTCCACCTCCTCTACTGCGACAGCGGCAATTCTACGTGCCGTCAGAAGATCCGATGCCGCCCAAACAGGTAAACCCGAAGTTAGCCAGGCTAACAACGGGTGTGTCTCTGCAGCAGCTCCTGTCTGAGAACCTATGGTTCTCGCAGCAAGAGGCACTGGGCCTGGAATCCACTGCCATGGCAGCTTTCCAGGCCGTCTCCTGGATAGACCTGTGGTCCCTCACAGTGTCTAATGTCGCAGCCAACTCCGGGGGAATTTCTCCCGAAGAAGACTCGGCTTTCAGGAGGAAGAGCCATCTCCTTCCTCGCCCACCAGACGGCAAACCTGTGGGCCAACCTGGTACTTCGACGTAGGGACGCAGTCCTTACACGAGTATCCAGGGCAGCTGGGCGTGAGGCGGCATTAGGACTTTGGAATGGACCTGTACGGAGTTCCTCCTCTCTCTTCCCAGGAGAGATGGTGGATGCTGTGGTGGACAGACGGCGCACTGACGACAGTGACCGTCTCTTACACCAGGCAGTTTCGAAGGCTTCTGGGCAGCCTCGAACTGCGACCAAGCCAAAGAGCTCGGTTAGCACTTCCTCGGCCGCTAAGACGATAGCCTCGTCGAAGCCCTGTGGAAAGACTCTGTCTTCTTCGACTTCTGCCAAGGAGGGCTGTAACCAGCCCTCCTCCCAGCCTTCCTTCTCGTGAGGAGGGTCAGGGAAGAAGTCGAAGAAAGGGGGGAAACGCTAGGAACGGCGTTCCCCCTCACCTGCTGCCGGAAGTGGGGGGGGTGCCTGGCCAGCCATTGGGCAACTTAGCAGCGCTACGGCGCCGAGACCTGGATAGTAGATGTCCTTCGGGAGGGATATCCTATTTACGCCTTTCTTCGAATCTCCGGCTCGGCCACCCCTCACCTCCAACCCGGTTCCAACAGCAAACGTACGTTCCAGGTTCTTCGAAGGACGTAGCACTAAGACAGGAGATCCAGTCCATGCTGAGCAAACGAGCTGTAGAGATCGTCACGGATCAGTCACCGGGCTTCTACAGTCGTCTTTTCCTGGTGGAAAAGTCTACGGGGGGCTGGCGCCCGGTGATAGATCTCTCTCCCCTGAATCGATTCGTTCGCCAGACTCGGTTCACGATGGAGACGGCACGTTCCGTGCTCGACTCCATCAGGGAGAACGATTTCATGCTTTCAGTGGATCTGAAGGATGCGTATTCCCAGATACCCATCCATCAATCCTCCAGAAAGTACCTCCCGCTTCATCCTCGACGGGACGGTGTACCAATTCAGGGCACTTTGCTTCGGTCTCTCAACTGCCCCACAGGTGTTCACGTGAGTGTTCACTCTGGTGTCTGCTTGGGCCCACTCGCACGGGATACGTCTGATGAGGTATCTCGACGATTGGTTAGTCCTGGCGAGCTCCCGCTCGCAGTTGCTGCAGGACAGGGATCGACTACTCGAGTTTTGTCGCGATCTGGGGATCGTGGTGAACTTCGAGAAGTCCGATCTCGAACCCAAGCAGAGGATGAAGTACCTGGGTATGCTGATCGACACGGTAGCAGGGCGAGTCTTCCCCGCAGACTCGTGGATCAGCAGATTCAGGGAGGCTTGATGGGACACTCAGTGGTGTTGATGTGCGACAACACCACGGTAGTGGCTTACGTCAACAAACAGGGGGGCCTAGAGTCTCTCCTGTTGTACCAGTTGACTTGGCAGGTGCACGAGTGGGCCGAGGCCTCACTCAATAGAAGCTGTCAGCAACGCTACATTCCAAGGAAGAGGAATATGTAGTAGCGGACAAGCTGAGCCGTCGGGATCAGGTGATAGGAACCGAATGGTCCCTACACCAGGACGTGGTGGAAAGGCTCTTCGACCTTTGGGGGCGACCAGTAGGTGGGGATCTGTTCGCCACCCGGCACAACAGGAAACTTCAGGTTTTCTTTTTAGCTGTGCTGGACCCATGGGCAAACTGCAGAGGACGCTCTTCAACATCCGTGGGACAACCTCTTCGCGGATGCCTTTCCCCCGTTCAGCCTGATTCACAAGGTGATCAGTCGAGTACTGGTCACCCCGAATCTCAGGATGATCCTGGTGGCTCCCAAATGGCCCCAGGCCATTTGGTATCCGGACCTGCTGGCTCTTCTCGCAGGAGAACCGAGAGAGATTCCCCCTTGGCACAACCTTCTCGCCCAGCCACACATAGAGAGGTACCACCGAACAGTCCAGTCCCTACGACTTCACGGCTGGCTGTTATCCACCATCTCTTGCAAACGAGAGGCTTTTCTTGCAGCGCAGCAACAGAGATGGCTGGAAACGTCCGTCAGTCCTCTGCAGCTGTGTACAGGGGAAGTGGGCCGTCTTCTGTGGTTGGTGTCGTAGACGGGGTGGGTATATCTCCTCTCAGAGCCACTCTTCAGCAGGTAGCGGATTTCTCGTATTTCTTCGCTGAGAGAAGCTCCTCTCAGTCCCCACAGTCGAAGGATATAGAGCCGCCCTGGCACTAGTCCTGAAACTGAGGGGATTGGACATTTCGAACTCGTTCGAGATCTCCTTGCTCATGAGGAGCTTCGAAAGGTCTTGCCCACCCAGGGAACTCAGGCCCCCTGAGTGGGATGTGATCTCGTCCTTAGGAGTTGACTCGAAGACTCTTCGAGCCACTCCGAGAGTCGTCAGACAGGGATCTGACCCTCAAGACCCTCTTCTTGCTGGCCCTGGCATCGGCAAAGAGAGTAGGGGAACTTCATGGTCTTTCCACGATGTACGACACTCCAGGGGATGGGGATCTGTGGCGCTCGATTTCGTCCCGAACTTCATTGCGAAGACTCAGAAACTGTCGATCCCTGATGACAGGTTCGAGTCTTTCACAATTCTCTCCCTAATGGACTTCACCGATAATGATGCGGATGAGATGCTGCCTTGTCCTGTTAGGCGCCTACGGCGCTACCTGAAGAGAACTCGGCACCTCAGGCCTGAGTGTCGACGCCTCTTCGTTAGCATCGGGGTGACCAAGAAAGAAGTATCCAAGAACACACTTTCTTTCTGGCTACGTGAGGTGATCAGGAGAGCGTATGAGGCTGATGGTAGTGACGACATCCGTACGTCCCATCCGAGAGCTCATGAAGTCAGAAGCATTGGCCCGTCAATGGCATTCCGCAAGAACTTCTCCATTGCGCAGGTCCTGAAAGGCAGGTGTCTGGGCCAACCAGACTACCTTTACGTCCTTATACCTTCGGGGTATTGCCCACAGGTCCTTGGATACCTTTTCTTGGGACCCGTGGTGGCTGCTCAACAAATTGTGTAGCTAACCTAGACCCTCGCAAGCTGAAACAGCATCAAAGTCCTGGTGTGACTGTGAGAATGGATGTGCGAATGAGTGAGTGACTGGCTTCTCTTCCCATCTTTTTCTTCTTCCTCTACCTGTTGGGTTAGAGGGTTTACGGTCGTCACTACGCTGGATGAGGACGAGATGCAGGTGAGCTATATGACAGAGCCCCATCCTATCCCTTTCACTAGGGATAGGAGCAGAATATCCACCACTTCCTCCTACAAGGGGGGTGGGGGAAGTGGATGCCAACAAGAGACAAACCCATGACTTTATATTTGCTCCTGTACAGGAACAAGTTCTTGCATTGCTGGTACGAAGAGATACGCTTGCCTCTCTCTTAGTACTTGGTCCAGAGGTCTGACCATTGATCCTGCGGTGCACACTCCGATCAATCGGACAGAGGCTTGGATCCCTCCCTCGCTCTTACGACCAGGGAGGCATTCCAGGGTTGGGCGAACACCAGTCTGTTCACAAAAGACTCAGATTCCTCCCACCAAGAAGTGAGTCTTCCTATTGTAAAAGGACCGAAGGTTTGTATTCCATGTCGGAACAAATGACAATTTGTTCAAAATTGCATTTTTATACATTTAACTTTCCTGTCAGATATATACTTAGCTATTTGACTCCGTCGTCCAACAGAATTTCGAATTTCGCGCACACGCTACCGATAGGTCAGGTGATCTACCACTTTGCCGCTGGGTGGCAGGAATAGGAACCATTCCCATTTTCTATCAGATTTTCTCTGTTGGCGCTACTGGCAACAACGTTGTTGGTTTCTCCGGCTGGATTTCGTTTTTTGCATTGCAATTGATCTTCGTTTTGGACCTTTGGTGACGTATTTGGATTGTTGTACTGGCATACGCTTTTGTGGACCGTTATTTGGAATTGGATTGGATTTTTCTTCATGATGTCTGATTCTGGAAGTGTTGTGAGTATGTGTGTGAATGAGGGTTGCAAGGTGAGAATGCCGAAAGCTTCGGTTGATCCTCACACTGTATGTAAAGTGTGTAGGAAGTATGAATGTTCTTTCGATAATACATGTCACGAATGTGAGAGTTTGAGTGCTGAAGGGTGGAAGTCTCTAACTTCTTACTTGAAGAAGTTAGAAAGAGACCGGTTGAGGAAGTCTTCTTCCAAAACCAGGCTAGCTCTCTTTCTAGTGATGTGGTAAGTAATTTTGTACCCTCTTCTTCTATGATGAATGCTCCTTCTAATTTTTCAGTACCTTCACTGAATGCAGATCCTACGGATTCTGCTTCAGAAATTGCAAATCTGAAAGCCGCCCTTAAGAAAATGGAGCTTAAAATGGCGGCTATAGAAGGTAAGAATAGTGAGTTTAATAGTGCTGTGGATAGTGATTTGAGTGTCCCCAGTGTAGTGGAGGGGGCGTCTGACCTACACCTCTTTCAAGCTCCCAAGCCCAGAGGAGAAGGAATGTCAAAAGCCGTACGGAGGTTGTGGAAAATCCCCACCAGTCAGACGTCTCCTCGGCAGATTCTGTAACACCTCAGACTGCCAGAGATCGCTATAAGGAAAAGCGTTCTCTGTGAATGTTTCTCGTCATCGTAAAATTCGTCTCCCAAGAGAGGATGGAGATCTGCGGACCTTTTCCGTCCCCTGAAGAGGAGCTGGAAAGAAACTCGATTAAACTCGAGTCCTGAGCAGTTTCCTGAGGATTTGCCATCAGAAAGTAAGAAAGCAAAAAGTCGATTGCGTTCTCCTGCGGGGTCGTGGGAACATGAGAAAGATCGTTCTCCTTCCCCTCCTTTAGACCCAAATATAGAAACTACGAGAATCTTAAAAAATATGCAGGAGTCGATTGCTTCTCTCGTCGGAGTCCTATCGAGAGATCCTCCCAGAAGAAAGGATTCTCGTCTTTGAGTGAAGAAATCTAGAACTCCGTTGTACGAGATTCCTAGGAAAGAAGTTTCTTCATCAGATGATGGTTCGTCAGTCTCGTCAATCTTACATAGACCTGCGAAAAGTCGGACTCAAGAGCCAACCAGGCGCGAAGCGCCAGCCAGGCGCCAGGCGCCAGACAGGCGCAAAACGCCAACCAGACGCGAGGCTCCAGCTGGACGAGTTACTTCAGACGAAAATGAGGATTCTGTCAGCCGTAAAAAGGTTACCGAGACGCTAGCTAAGTGCGAGACAACATTCAGGCGCGAAGCGCCAGACAGACGTGTGGCGCCAGCCAGGCGTGTGGTGCCAGCCAGGAGCGAGGAGTCCTTCAGACAGGAGGCGCTAGATGAGTGCGAAGAGCTATCGAAGCAAAAAGAGCCAGCCAGGCGCCAGGCGTCCGATAAACGCTCAGAAATAGGATTAGACGAAGCTACATCTAGGCGTGTGGCGCCATCCAGGCGCCAACCAGGCGCCAGGCGCCTGTCAGACCAATATGTCAACCAATAGTGATTCTTCTTGTGGGAGTTGATCTCCTTCCAAGGTTAACACCAGTCGAACTCCTGAGAAAGTTATTGGATCTTCAAAAGTGACGGTTTCTACTTCCACTTCTCAGAAGAATTCAGTAGAAGGACAAGAAAAGGCTTCTAGGTCTATTAGTCTATCTCCTTCCAGGAATATTTTGCCCCGGGAAACAAGATCCCTGGATAGAGATTCTTCTAAAAGAACTCGTTCCCCTACTAATGTGGAATTGGAAGATGTGTCGGAAGAAGAAATTTCAACCAAGAAGGCCTTTCTAATTATAAGGGGCTAGCTTCACTTCTCCTGCAAGAGTTGGAGATTCATTAAGCCCTGCAGCTCCTCCTTCTCCGAGATCACTATTTTCGAGTACCAAACACCGAAGTCCTCTTCATTTTTAAAGATGAAGCCAGCAATATCAAGCTTGGTTGAGGCTTCTAGAAGGCTTTCTCTTAGCTCGGTGAAAGCATATTGGAGCATCCGAGTAGATCAGCACCTTAAGGGACTTTTCCATGTATTGGAAGTTTTCAATTTCCTGGATTGGTCCCTTGGGGTGTTGGCAAAAAAAACAAAGGATCCAGACTTTTTAGAGCCAGAAGTGTTGCATAGTATCTTATCCTGCATGGATAAGGCAGTACAGGATGGTTCGGGAGAGCTGACATCTCTCTTTGGGTCAGGAATTGTAAAGAAGAGATCCCTGTTTGGATCTTTCCTGACAAAAGTGGTTTCTCCTTCCCAGAGGTCAGCCCTCTTGTACTCTCCATTGTCGGATCATCTGTTCCCTTCACAGTTGGTGAAGGACATCTCACGATCACTTTCTGAGAAGGCAACGCAGGATCTTTTGGTTCAATCCACCAAAAAGACGAGACCAGCAGTACCTATTTACAAAGAAGGTAGCTCGTACGCCTATTGTGCCCTTTCGTGGAGGCGCCTCCTCTCGACCTCCAACGAAAAGAAAGACTTCCGATAAGCAAGGAAGGTCCTCCTTCCGACCTTTTAAGAAGTCAAAGTAGCAAGGAAGTCCTCCAAACATCTGTAGGTGCCAGACTCCTGAAGTTTGTAAGAGCCTAGGCCTCAAGGGAAGCCGACCCTTGGACTTTGTCTGTTCTGGAAAAGGGATACATCATACCCTTTCTAGACAGACCACCTTTGTCAACATCTCCGAAGGAATTGTCGGCGAAGTACAAGGACCCTGTTCTGAGAGAGACACTTCTTCAGATGGTTACAACGATGAGGAACAAGGAAGCAATAGAAGAGGTTCAGGATCCATACTCCCCGGGGTTTTACAACCGCCTCTTCTTAGTACCGAAAGCGTCGGGGGGATGGAGACCTGTCCTAGATGTGAGCATCCTGAACCGATACGTGGAGAAGAAGAAATTCTCCATGGAGACGTCTGCCTCAGTGCTTTCAGCCCTGCATCCAGGAGACTGGATGGTCTCTCTGGACCTTCAGGATGCTTACTTTCATGTTCCTATTCACCCATCGTCGAGAAAGTATCTCAGATTTGTGACGCAAGGCAAGATCTACCAGTTCAGGGCCTTGTGCTTCGGCCTCTCCACGGCTCCTCAGGTATTTTACGTACCTGATGAGGAATGTAGCCAGATGGCTACATCTGGAAGGCGTAAACATCTCCCTGTATCTCGACGATTGGCTGATATGAGCCAAGTCGGAGAAACAATGTTTGGAGGATCTACAGACAACACTGGATTTAACAAAATCTCTAGGATTGCTCGTCAACCTCGAGAAATCGCAGATGATCCCCAGTCAGGACTTAGTCTATTTGGGGATTCGGATGGATTCTCGGGGTTTTAGGGCTTTTCCTTCCCAGGAAAGATTAGTGCGAGGAATGCAGAAAGTCACGAACTTCCTAAGGAAAGAACGAAGTTCAGCGAGGGAATGGTTGAGCCTTCTGGGGACTCTTTCCTCCCTAGAACAGTTTGTTTCCCTAGGAAGACTTCACCTACGCCCACTTCAATTCTTCCTAAGGAGAACATGGAATTGGAAAGAGGGACAACTTTCAGACACTTTCACGATTCCCTTAGAGGTGAAGAATCACCTAAAGTGGTGGTTGGACCCTCTCGAAAAGAACGAGGGCATGTCTCTAGAGGTTTCGGAACCCACACCAAATCTTGTTCTCAGATGCATCAGAGATGGGGAGCGACTCTAGGAGTAAGAGAAGTGTCAGGCCGATGGAAGAAGGATCAGGAAGCCTGGCATATAAACGCCAAGGAGTTGTATGCAATATTCCTGGCACTGAAGTTCTTCGAACCGGAGATAAAAGATCAGGTGATACAAGTCAACGCAGACAATACCACGGCGTTGGCTTATATCAGAAAGCAGGGGGGGACTCTCGTTTTCCCTTTACGAGATAACGAGAGAGCTGTTATCATGGGCAAAGGAAAGAAACATTACCCTCCTGACCAGATTCATAAAAGGAGAGAAAAATGTGAGGGCAGACAGACTCAGCAGGAAGAACCAAGTTCTCCCCACAGAGTGGACTCTCCACGAACAAGTGTGTCAAAATCTGTGGTCCTTGTGGGGCAGACCACAGATAGATCTGTTCGCGACATTCCTATCCAGGAGGATAGAGAACTTCTGCTCCTCAGTGGAAGACCCGAGAGCGATAGCGGTGGACGCCATGCTGCTGAATTGGTCAGGCCTAGATGCCTACGCCTTTCCCCCTTTCAAGTTACTGGGAATGGTAATGAAGAAGTTTGTAGCATCAAAAGGGACAAGACTAACCCTCATCGCCCCATTTTGGCCCTCTCAAGATTGGTTCACAGAGGTACAGGAATGGACAGTGGACTTTCCCAGATCACTTCCAAACAGAATAGATCTTCTCAAACAACCCCACTTCGAGAGGTACCATCAAAACCTCCCCGCTCTCGCTCTGACTGCCTTTCGACTATCGAAAGACTTGTCAGAGCGAGAGGCTTTTCAAGCAAAGCTTCGAAAGCAATCGCTAGAGCCCGAAGATCGTCAACTATTCGGGTCTGTCAGTCGAAGTGGGATGTGTTTAGGAGGTGGTGTAGGAAGAATAAGCTGTCCTCCTCCGATACCTCTGTGACCAATGTGGCAGACTTTCTGATATTCCTTAGAGAGGAATCCCAGCTATCAGTTTCCACTGTTAAAGGATACCGAAGCATGCTATCTGCAGTTTTTAGAAACAAGGGTTTAAATTTGGCAGAAGACAAGGATCTTCACGACTTAATAAGATTGTTCGAGACCTCGAAATCTATATCTTCGGTTACTCCAAGCTGAAATCTGGATGTGGTACTTAAATTCCTTTCATCGGAAAAGTTTGAGCCTCCCCACCTTGCCTCGTTCAGAGATTGGACGAGAAAATGTATTTTTCTCCTTTCTTTAGCAACAGCTAAAAGAACAAGTGAAATTCACGCCCTTGATTCTCGTGTGGCATTTAAGAAGGATGCAGCGATCTGTTCTTTCCAGACTCTATTTCTGGCCAAGAACGAGAATCCTTCAAAACCCTGGCCTAGGAGTTTTGAAGTGAAGAGTCTTTCAGACTTGGTGGGAGAGGAAGTGGAAAGAACTTTATGCCCTGTTAGAGCTCTTAAGTTCTATCTCAAGAAGAAGGAAGAACTAGGGGGATGTAAACAAAGTCTGTGGTGTGCGGTTCGGGATCCAAAGAGACCCATGTCCAAAAATGCCTTAGCAGTTTTTTGTCAGGAGTGTAATCATTGAGGCGCATGGCAAATGCACAGATGATTCTTTTAAAACTCTTCGGGTAAAAGCTCACGAGGTAAGAGCTGTGGCCACATCTTTAGCTTTCCATAAAAACATGGCTATGAAAGACATTATAAATGCGACTTACTGGAGATGCAATTCAGTATTTGCATCCCACTACCTTAAAGATGTCAGAGTTACCTACGAGAAGTGCTTCTCTCTAGGTCCTTTCGTATCAGCGGATACAGTGCTGGGGGTTGGAACGCATACCGATCCTTAAAATTTATATATCTTGTCTTTAATTTGTACGTAAACCTCCCTTTTGAGATGGGTTCTCGGTTTTCTACTGACAGGGTGCTTGACGTCGCACAGGCGGCCGTTGCTTTTGTCAGTAAGGAACTGCGAATGTCTTACAAGCTGGGTTGTACAAAATTTTTATTTTATATATCCTTTTGTACTTTTACGTGATTGTATGTGTGTGATTTGAGTTATTGGTTGTTTGCAAGGGGTTCGGGGATAACTCCTTGCAATCTTAGAACTAACACGGTTGTTAGGTTAAGGCGGTCGGGATCGGCATTGTGCTCTTTGAATAAGGTTATTGTCAAGTAAGTGGATCAGCACCCTTTGACATAGTCCTTCCAGGATCTGCCAAGTAAGCGGATAAGACACCCCGTTGGCAGACCTACAAGAACTCTTAGCCATAGATCAATATCTCGCTGAGGCTCTTGAGACTAAGCAGACTCCTGGACAGTATCCATGAAGTCTTCAGTCTAATCAGGTAGGAACCAAGGTTTTAATTATGTATTACCTACAACGTACGTTGTGATTTCTGTTTAAATCAGTTATTAGCTGTCTTTTACCCTCCTCCAATGGTGTGAATCAGCTAAGTATATATCTGACAGGTAAGTTGAATGTATAAAAATGATATTGTTATGATACAATAAAGTTTTATACATACTTACCTGGCAGATATATACAATTAATTGCCACCCATCCTCCCCTCAGGAGACAGATGGTAGAGAGAAAACCTGATAGAAAACAGGAATGGTTCCTATTCCTGCCACCCAGCGGCAGAGCGGTAGATCACTTGACCTATCGGTAGCATGTGCGTGAAATTCGAAATTCTGTCGGACGACGGAGTCAAATAGCTAAGTATGTATAAAACTTTATTGTATCATAACAATATCATTTTTTCTAACTATACAAACCTGAGGTCCTTTTACACATAGTCCCACCTCATGCCACCCGTCACTCTGCAGTTTTTGCTTGGGCCTAAAGCAAAAGTGATTGTTTACCTCCCAGTCGCGCGGCGCGCGCCTGTCGGACAAGCATTTAACTACCGAACCCCTTGTTCGATAGCTTACGACCTATCCAGCTGCCGCTAGTAACTTTCCTATTGTAAAAGGACCTCAGGTTTGTATAGTTAGGAAAAATGCAATTTTGGACAAATTGTCATATTATAATCAAATAAGCACTGTGGAGTTTCAGTTGTGAGGGCAGTAAGGATAAAACCACCGATTACAAAGTAAAAATAAATTTCAGTTTAAACCATGACCCTGGGAATAAAAAGTTTCATGCTTTTACTAATATAGGCAACAAAATGTTTTTTTGTTCTGATACGAATACAAACCATCGGTCCTTTACAATAGGAATGTAACTAGTGGCAGCTGGAATGGTCGTAAGCTTCGAACAAGGGAGTTCGGTAGTTAACTGCTTGTCCGACAGTGCGCGCACGCGCGACTGGGAGGTGAAGAACCACTTTGCTTTCGGCTGCCAACGGAGACAGACGTGTTGTTCGCTCTCTGCCCGCTATCGTCGTACGCTTTGTATCTTCTTCAAACTTGGTTTGCTTTGTGTGTGTGTATGGTAAAATACTGTAAGTATGTGTGCTTTGTATTTTATTATTATCATTTATTATGGATTCCCGTGAGCTGGAGATGTCCCCACGCCTCCCATCAGCCGCAGAGTTTGCCCTGGTGTGGAGGGGCATAAGTGTGGGGCCTTCCGCTCCTTTCAAGAGTGGATCCTCATGAATTGTGTGCTCAGTACCGAGGGCGCGATGCTCTCAGGCCGAGCCCTGTGATTTGTGTAATTCTTGGTCAGAGGAGCAGTCGGTGCTTTGAAAGTAGGAGGAAGAGACGTAAGCCTGCCAGGGAGTCCCTCAGGAGACAGATGGTAGAGAGAAAACCTGATAGAAAACAGGAATGGTTCCTATTCCTGCCACCCAGCAGCAGAGCGGTAGATCACTTGACCTATCGGTAGCGTGTGCGTGATATTCGAAATTCTGTCGGACGACGGAGTCAAATAGCTAAGTATGTATAAAACTTATTGTATCATAACAATATCATTTTTTCTAACTATACAAACCTGAGGTCCTTTTACACATAGTCCCTCATCATGCCACCCGTCACTCTGCAGTTTTTGCTTGGGCCTAAAGCAAAAGTGATTGTTTACCTCCCAGTCGCGCGGCGCGCGCCTGTCGGACAAGCATTTAACTACCGAACCCCTTGTTCGAAAGCTTACGACCTATCCAGCTGCCGCTAGTAACCTTCCTATTGTAAAAGGACCTCAGGTTTGTATAGTTAGGAAAATGCAATTTTGGACAAATTGTCATATTATAATCAAATAAGCACTGTGGAGTTTCAGTTGTGAGGGCAGTAAGGATAAAACCACCGATTACAAAGTAAAAATAAATTTCAGTTTAAACCATGACCCTGGGAATAAAAAGTTTCATGCTTTTACTAATATAGGCAACAAAATGTTTTCTTGTTCTGATACGAATACAAACCATCGGTCCTTTACAATAGGAAGGTAACTAGTGGCAGCTGGAATGGTCGTAAGCTTCGAACAAGGGAGTTCGGTAGTTAACTGCTTGTCCGACAGTGCGTGCACGCGTGACTGGGAGGTGAAGAACCACTTTGCTTTTGGCTGCCAACGGAGACAGACGTGTTGTTCGCTCTCTGCCCACTATCGTCGTACGCTTTGTATCTTCTTCAACTTGGTTTGCTTTGTTTGTGTGTGTGTGGTAAAATACTGTAAGTACGTGTGCTTTGTATTTTATTATTATCATTTATTATGGATTCCCATGAGCTGGAGATGTCCCCACGCCTCCCATCAGCCGCAGAGTTTGCCCTGGTGTGGAGGGCCGTAAGTGTGGGGCCTTCCGCTCCTTTCAAGAGTGGATCCTCATGAATTGTGTGCTCAGTACCGAGGGCGCGATGCTCTCAGGCCGAGCCCTGTGATTTGTGTAATTCTTGGTCAGAGGAGCATTCAGTGCTTTGAAAGTAGGAGAAAGAGACGTAAGCCTGCCAGGGAGTCCTCGGGGGAGGGTTCTCCGGCAACGTCCTCGGTCACAGACACGTCGTCTTCATTCCTGCCCCCATCTCAGCTTCTGCGTATGGCTCTTTTCCCTTCGGGGGGAGTTTCTCGTTACTTCTCTTCGCCCGATCCGTTGAGCGTGGAGGAGGGGGCGAGATACCCCGACATCCAGTTGTACTCGGGGTCTTCTGTTCGTTGAGGGGGGACTTGTTTCTCACCCCCGTGCGAGGGGGAACCCCTCCCACTAACCCGTCTTTTGCTTCCTCAGGTGCTCCTGCTGTGGGCGACGACCTCGGCCAGGTATGGTTCTCGCTGGGTCTCCAGGGCACACCGAGTTTTCAGGGGCTACTGCATCATCTGGCGGGTGCTGCTCCGGTCACCCATGGATCGTCCAGGATGTCGCTGGCTGCTGCCCGTCTCTTGCCGTACCTGTTTTGCCTACCGTACCTGCCGCTCCTGCCGTACCTGCCTTGCCTGAGCCAGCCCCTGCCGATGTCGTTCCTGCCCGTGGTGTTGCTGCCCCAGTCGCAGGTCCTTCCGGACAGGTGCAGCCGGGCCGTGTTGCTTTGGCAATAGCCCCGGCTCCGGCCTGGATGGAGGACCTGACTTCTGTCCTGAGGGAGCTGACGAAGAAGATGAGGAAGGTGTCGTCGTTGTCTTCGTTGTCGCCTGCTGCCGCCTCTTCTCCTTCGACTTCCAAGGCTTCCAAGCTGAGGAAGAAGAAGGAATGGCTGCCTCCTCCCCCCAAGAAGTCTCCTTTGGGAACTTCTAAGGGCCCGTCTCACTCCGGTGGGACGGGGGGTTCTTCCGCTGGTCCTCCTGCTCCTTCGGGAGCGGGGCCCGTCTCTCCTTCGGCAAGGAAGAAGAAGACGGAGACCAGAGGGGTACCGGCTAACACCGGTACTTCCTCGCCTGGTGCTAGAGGTCCTACCTCTACACCAGGTTCCGGCTCGGCCTCTTGTTGGCGAGAGGTACCGAGTGTACGGTCTCCTGCGGGTGGCCGTACAGCCAAGGATGCCAGGATGACTGGTCTCTCCACCTTCCCCTCCTTGTCCTTCTACTCCTCTTCCTTTAGGTTGAGGATAGGACTTGAACTTACACTTGCTGGTCGGGCGATTGATGCAGTAAGCTTGCACATCGAGCTTCCTTTCTATTTTTCTTATCAGAATTATAGAAGCAATCCTGCTCCTTCGTCTAGCAAAGGGAGGAAAGAGACTGGCAATAATGCAAACCCTTCCCAGAACTTTGCATTAATGCCGCCGACTAAATATTCTTCCCAATCCATTTTTGGATGAGTTACGATTCCTCACTCATTTCGAAAAGGCCCAGAAGTCTGACTCTTGATCATGCAGCTCCTATACTCGGATCAAGTTGTCAGAGGCAGGGCACTCCTCCTCGCTCTTACGACCAGGAGCAATAACCCAGGTGTGCAGAACTCCAGTCAGTTCTAGAGGCTCACTCACATTCCTCCCACCAATCAGTGAGTCTTCCATATGTAAAGGACCGAGGGTTTGTATATTGTTTAGGAACAAATCACAGTTTTTGAAAGTAAATTGTATTTTTTCTAACTACAAACCTGAGGTCCTTTTGATTAATGCCCACCTCATGCCACCCCTCTATCTGAAACCTGGGCCGAAAGACAAAGTGGAGTGTTGACATCTGGCTGGGCCTACCTGCTTACCAGAAGGTAGTTACTGCCTAACTACTACCTTGTTGAAGAATTTAATGGCCGTATTTCAGCCTATGCTGAAAGTGATTCCTTACATTAAGGACCTCATGTTTATATAGTTTGTGAATTCTTGGTATGTATGAGTGTAGTTGTTGTTTTGCTTATACAGACAGTCAGCAGTTACAATGGTGGTTCCGTTTCTATGCCACGTCGTAATCTGGAGTGACGTCAAAAAAAATTTACAAAAAATGAGAAATAAAGTTATGAAAGCCTTACTTTCTTCCTATATGATATACAAACCCATGGTCCTTCACATCAGGATTGTTCATACGCAATATACAAATCTGAGGTCCTTTACATTAGGAATAACTTTCAGTGTAGGCTGGAAAATGGCTGTTGAAGTTTCAAACAAGGTGATTAGGCAGTTAACTACTGTCTGCTAGTCGGGAGTCCTGCCCAACTGGGTGTAAACATTCCAATTTGCTTTCGGCTGCTGTCGAGTGAGGACATGTGCTTCACCTCTGCCTGACCACTGTTGTTTACCTTTTTCACCTGCAGTGAGATCTTTCCTTATCTTTAATTGTGTTTTATTTGGTGTATACTTGTGCTTGCAATGGAATCTTAAGATTTACTGAAGCCTTAAAAGTCCTCCTTCTCCCAGGGAGTATGCCTTGTAGGGGGTGCAAGAAATGTGAGAGTCTTTGCTCCATGGTTGATGTGGACCCTCATGCCCTTTGTGCTAAATGTCGAGGGAGTGAGTGTACTAGAAACTTACCTTGTAATGTGTGTGTGTGTGTGTGTGTGTCCTGATCCTGGTCGTCCGAGCAGTGGGGAAGGTATGAAGGGAGGAAGTGATCTCGGGGGAAGGCTGCCAAGGCTTCGTTCAGAGGGTTACATGCCCTCCCCCAACAACTCCCTTGGTGGCTGATCCTTCATCATCCTTCCTTCCTCCTTGTAAGCTCCCTCGACTTGCTGTTTCCTCTTCAGGGGAAATTTCCCCTTCTGCTCCTTTGTCTGATTCATCAGGCAAAAAAGATGGGAGAGGAGCGGATGCCAGTAATGCTCGCTCCAAAGGGGATCCTTCCCCTTCAGAATGAGGAGTCTCCCTTCACTAACCAGACTTTTGCTCCTTCAGTGTGGTGGCTCCATGTTCTAGGGATTTGCATAAGGCATGGGTTGAGTTGGGCCTTCCGGGAATACCATCTGTACAGGGCCTTGTCTCCCATTTCTCCTCGGTCCCTGTGACTCATGTGGCTGTGGTGGTGACAACACCTACCTTGTCTGTGCCAAGCTATGTAGCTCCTCCTCACTTAGTTTATCTCCATCACCCCACCAATGTGACTCCCTCTGTGGTGATGGGGACATCCCTATATTCTGAGGCAGGACATGTCCATGCCCCTCCCACCTGGATACTCTGTGTTTTCTCCCCCAGCCACTTTTGTCTCTGTGGCCCCTTGAACACTGTCACCATTCGTTCTCCCTCCAGGTGTTGGTGCTCCCTCAGTTCTTGTACCCCGGCCTGCTGCTTCCCCTCTTCCTGCTTTGGTACTTACCTGTGCCCACTCCTACTGTTGAAGAAGGAGAAGGTGGTCTCCCCCCACTACCCAAGAAGTCTCGTCTAGGTCCAGGCCTTTCGCTGCATCACCTTCCTGCAGGTTCTCGCAGCAAGAGGCAGGGAACCTGGAAGCTACTATGGCAGCTTTTCAGGTAGTCTCCTGGCTGGATCTGTGGTCTCACAGTATCCAGGGTTGCAGCATCCTCAGGAACTATTATTCCCGGGGAAAACTCGACCTTTGGGGAGACTTTGTCAGTCTGGAGGTAGGGCCATTTGCTACTTAGCCCACCAGACTGCCAACCTGTGGGTGAACCTGGTGTTGGGGAGGAGGGATGCAGTTCTGCACCACATCACCAGGTCCGTTGGTCTAGGTTTGGCTTTGGTTTTTAAGAATGGACTGTTGCTGGGTTCTGCTCTTCTCTTCCCTAGAGAGTTGGTAGATGCTCTGGTGGAGAAACATAGAGCTGAACACAGCGACCATCCCATCTACCAGGCAGTTGCTAAGACCTCAGGGACTTCGCATACAACTGCATCTAGACCACTGAGTCAAGCTAGCTCTTTCTCCGCCCCTAAGAAGCCTATTTCTCCTAACGGAGCATGAAGAAATACCCAGCCTTCTTATGTCTCCTTGAAAGGATCACAGTTGGGCTCCTTCCAGCCCTTTCCCCCAGGGGAAGGGAGGTAAGGGAAAAAAGAAGATGGGTAAATGCTAGGGGCGGCATTCCCCTCCAGCTGCTGCCTTTGGTGGGGGAATGCCTATTGAGCCATCAGGCAACATGGCAGCAATATGGAGCTGAGACCTGGATAGTAGATATCCTTTGGGAGGGATATCTACTCACCCTTCAAGTCGAGGCCACCTCTCACCAACTCTCTGGTGTGTCTTCAAACATACATCGATGGTTCGGCCAAGGATCTAGCACTGAAGGAAGAAGTGCATGCCATGCTGAGCACAGGAGCTGTGAGATCTGTCTCCTGGTTTCTACAGTCGACTCCTCTTAGTAGAGAAGGCCTCTGGGGGCTAGAAGCCAGCGATAGATCTCTGTCATTTGAAGTTTGTTCAGCAGACTCGGTTCATGATGGAAACCACACACTCCGTGCTTGCTTCGATCAGGGAGGACGACTTCATGCTTTTGGTGGACTTGAAGGATGTGTATTTTCAAATAACCATTCGTCAATCCTCCAGAAAGTACCTTTGCTTTATCCTGATTGGACAGTGTTTCAATTCAGGACACTGTGCTTCAGACTCTTGACCGCCCTTCAGGCAGGGCCCATTTGGTAGGGATATGTCTTCTAAGGTATCTAGATGATTGGCTAGTCCTGGCAAGCTCATGCTTTTGCTACAGGACAGGGACCACCTTCACAATTTTTGTCACGATCTGGGGATTATGATAAATTTGGAGAAGTAGGATCTCATTCCTACGCAGAGGATAACGTACCTGGGCGTGTTGATCGATATGGAAGCAGCATGAGTCTTCCCCGCAGACTCGCATATCAGCAACTTCAGGAAGGCAGCACAGCTGTTTCTGTCACGACAGGAGCTGCCAGCTCGGCAATGGCTAATCATGATCGGTCACCTGTCGTCTTTGGCGAAGCTGGTCCTTCTCATGTGGCTTCACCTTCGGTCTCTCCAGTGGAGAATGAAGGAGCTTTGGTCACAGGCTTGAAACCCTCAATCCTTTTTCATTTCCCTGTCTAAGAAGTGAGAGAGGATTTAGCCTGGTGGATGGATGACTGGAACCTCTTAATAGGAGTGGAGTTGCACACACCCCCTCCGGACATGCTTCTCTTCTCAGACGCATTGTTCAAGGGTTGGGGAGTGCACCTGGAGCAGTTGCTGACTGCTGGAGTGGGGAACCATTATGACAAACACCTTCACATCAACATCTTTGGACTCAAGGTAGCCTTCCTAGCTCTCCAAGAATTCCAGGACCAAGTGATGGGACACTCTATGGCCTTGATGAACGATACACCACAGTGATGACAAGTGTCAAGAAGCCAGTGGGGTCATTTATCTCCCACTTCACCAGTTAGCTAAGTACATTCCAGGCAAGAGGAATGTAGTGGTAGACAAGTTCAGTCGCCATAATCAGGTGATAGGAACAGAGTGGTCCCTTCACACAAACGTGGCAGAAAGGTCATACGACCTATGGGGGCGTCCAGTCGTAGAATAGTTCATCACCTGGCGCAACAGGAAGTTACCGATGATTCTGGTGGCTCCCAAAAGGTCAAAGGCCATTTGGTATTCCGACCTGATAGTTCTTCTCTGAAGCACCAAGAGAAATCCCTCCTTGGCACAACCTTCTATGTCAACCCCACATGGAGTGGTACCAATGGCAATGCAGTCCCTGTGTCATCACAGCTAGAGGTTATCCACCACCTCTTGTGAACAAGAGGCTTTTCTCAACGAGCAGCAACAGAGATGGTGGGATACCTCAGACAGTCCTCTACAGGGAAAGTGGGCCATCATCTGTGGTTGGTGTCATGTATTGGGCTTCTCTCTGGTCAAAGCTACTCTTCAGTAGGTCACGGAGTCCTGGTACTTCTATGCCGGGAGAAGCTCCTCTCTGCTTATGAAGAGCCTCAAGAGGTCTTGCCAACCCAGGGAACTCAGGCCTCCTGAGTGGGATGTGACTATTGTATTAAGGAGCCAGACTTGTCCGCCTTACGAGCCTATATGAGAGTCATTAGACAGGAATATGACACTCAAGACTGTCGTTCTGCTTTGCCTAGCATCAGCGGAGGAGTTGGAGAGCTTTTTGGTCTTTCCATTAATGTTAAATACTTGAGGGGATGAGGATGGGTTACACTTGATTTTGTAACTTCGTAGCGAAGACTCAGAACTCATTGGTTTCAGATGCTAGGTTTGAGTCCTTTATGATCCCTTCCCTAGAGGACTTTTGTGGTAGTGTTCCAAACAAGATGCTGCTTTGTCCTGTTAGAGTGCTATGGTTTTATCTGAAGAGGACTCGACATCTCCAGCCTCAGTGTTGACAAATTTTCGTTGGCAATGAGGTGACCAAGAAAGAAGTGTCTAAGAACACTATCTCTTTCTGGCTTCATGAAGCAATCAGGGAAACATATTCTGCTGAAGGTAAGGACACCAGTACCTTTTGTCTGAGAGCTCACGAAGTCAGAGGTATTGGTTCTTCCTTCGCATTCTGCAAGAACCTTCCGGTACTGGAAGTGGGGGTTTGGTCTAATCAGACCACTTTCACCTCTTTCTACCTTCGGGATATAGCCCACAAGTCCTTGGATACTTTTTTCTTGGGACCATGGTGGCTGCTCAAATTGTGTAGCTTACCCTACTCTTAACAGGAAAAGGCTGCATCTCGCCTTTTGTTGTATGGTATGAATGTGGGTGTGAATGGTGGAAGTGACTGGCTCTCCTCCTCCCTTCATTCTACTCTCCTCCTTTGGGCAGAGAGTTATGTCCGTCACATGCTGGAACTGGCGGCTGAGTCAGGTAAGACTATATGCAGAGTATCCTTTTTATATTCTCTGAATACACTGTAGAAGCATATATCCTTTCTTTATCAGCACCCCACCAAGAACACAACTCCTGCAGATAACTGGGGACTGCCTGTACCAGGAAAGTGGGCCGTGTTCTGTGGTCGGTGTCATAGACTGGATCTCTCTCTGATCAGAGCTTCTCTTCAGAAGATCGTGGACTTTCTAGTCTTTCTTCACCAAGAGAAGCTCCTCTCTGTATCTGCAGCTAAATGTTACAGGTCTGCCTTCAACCTAGTCTTGAAACTGAGGGGTCTAGATATCTCCTCCTCTATGGAGATATCTTTGCTCATGAGAAGCTTCGAGAGGTCTTGCCCACCCAGGGAACTCAGGCCCCCGGAGTTGGATGTGACTCTTGTCCTTCGGAGCCTGACTCATCCTTCTTATGAGCCTCATCGAGGGTTGTCAGAAAATTATCTAACACTCAAGTCAGTCTTTTGCTTGCCCTGGCATTGATGAAGAGAGTAGGAGAATCTAGTTTCAGCATCTTGCTTAGCCCTACGATCTTCCTCGTCACAGTCTCGACGTCTTCTGCCTAGTCAAAGCCTTCAAAACTGTGCACAAACTGTGGACACAGTTTCTTCCAGGCCCCATTTAAAGTGGTCGTCTTCACCTCGTCCCAAGCACTTGCAATGTTCTTCACTGCATCAGCAATGTTGTAGCCCTTCCAGAATTGCTTCAGTGTCAACTCCTTGTTAGCTTCTATGGCCCTCAAAGCAAAACGTATGGTCCTTCTAAGGTAGTAAGCCTTGAAATTAGCAATTACTCCCTGGTCCATTGGCTGTATCAGCGATGTGGTATTGGTGGGAGGTACACCACCTTCACATTAGGGTGCATGTCGCTCAAATTTGAAGGGTGACCAGGGGCATTGTCCAGGACTAAAAGGGCCTTAAAAGGCAGACCCTTCTCAAGTCAAATACTGTTCCACTGCTGGCACGAAATGGTCATTGAACCAATCTTCGAAGACCATCAAGGTAACCCAAGCCTTCTTGTTTGATTTCCAAATCACAGGGAGTTGACTCTTGAAAATGCCCTTGAAAGCCCTGGGATTCTCAGCCAAATACACCAGCAAGGGCTTAAGTTTCAAATCGCCACTTGCATTGGCCCCAAACAGCAAAGTCAGTCGCACTTACCAGCTTTATGGCCTGGTGCTGACTTCTCCTCCTTGGAAAGGTACGTTCGATTTGGTATTCTTTTCCAAAATAATCCAGTCTTATCCACATTAAAGACTTGGCCAGCCGTGTAACCACCATCCTTAATTATCTCAGCCAAACCACCTGGAAAACTTTCTGCTGCTTCGCTATCAGCACTAGCAGCTTCACCTTGCAGCTTCACATTATGCAAATTTGCACGAGCCTTAAAACGGTTAAACCAACCTCTACTCGCGGTAAATTCACCACCAGCACTGCCTTCTCCAAACTTTTTCACTACTGCCTCATGCAGCGCTCTAGCCTTCTCCTGGATCACACTTAAGCTCACTGGAACACGTTCGCTGGTTCTGGTCTTCCAGCCATCATCATGAGGCAATTTCTCCATTTCAACAATGCTCTGGCTACGTTGCTTCTTGTTAATCACCGTTGACTTCATCGGCGCAGCATCCTTAACGTGCTTAAGAATACGTTCCTTGTCCTTCACAATGGTTACCACGGTCGTCCGGCTCAACCCTAAAGAACGACCTATCTCGGTGTTAGTTTGTCCCTTCTCCGAACGCTTGATCACGTCATATTTTACCTCCATGGTGATGACCTTCCTCTTCTTGGATGAACTATCATCGGAGGAAGTACTCTGGCGTTTAGGAGCCATATTAATTGCGCAAAAAAAAGCAATGAAAAACAGAACCGTCTCAGCACACAACTAGTGATATGCAGGCAAGCACGCGATTGAGGTGGCGTTGTTTGGTATTATTACGCTTAGTGTCCTCGACCGTTCGAGGTCGTTGTTCGGTCAATTTACCATACAGTTTCAATAGCGTTAATTAATTTATGCGCCTCTGCTCAGAAACTAGTTCTGTGTATGAGGTATCGTTAAAAAGCATAAAAAAAACGCAGTAACCTTGGAATTTGCGTTGTAATCTAACCAGAAACTTAGTTTTTTTAATTATGTACTTGAAACAAGCAATGATTTTTTCATTATTTGCGTTTTTGGACTGTTTTAAACTGTGCATCCCAAGCTAGTGTATCATTCATTCGCTCGGAAACTAGTTCCGCATATGAGGCGTCACTCTAAAAAAATTTAAAAACAAAAAATACGACATAAAAAGTGTCGAAAATCATCATAACCTCAAAATTTTGTTGTAATGTAACCAAAAACATATTTTCATACAATCAACTCACATGTCAGATATATACATAGCTAAGACTCCGTCGTCCCATCTATGTATATATCTGCCAGGTAAGTATGTATGAAACTTTATTGTATCATAACAATATCATTTTTATTATATACTGTGCTAAACTATAAAGGATTTTTATCATAGCATGCATTTTTTTAAAAGCGTCGTTAACTCGGAGCGTCGGAAGCATCAGCGTCGTAACCTCGGAACAAGCGTCGTAACCTCAGAACAAGCGTTGTAACCCAGGACGGATTTTTCCATTGAATATTTAAGAAAAAGCGTCGTAACTCGGAACGTCGTAAGCCGGAAACCGTCGTAACCCAGGGACCGCCTGTACTTGGTCCAGAGGTCTGACCATTGATCCTGCGGTGCACACCCCGATCAATCGGACAGAGGCTTGGATCCCTCCCTCGCTCTTACGACCAGGGAGGCATTCCAAGGTTGGGCGAACACCAGTCTGTTCACAAAAGACTCAGATTCCTCCCACCAAGAATGAGTCTTCCTATTGTAAAAAGGAACCGAAGGTTTGTATCTCGTGTCGGAACAAATGACAATTTGTCCAAAATTGCATTTTTCCTAACTATACAAACCTGAGGTCCTTTTACACATAGCCCCACCTCATGCCACCCCTCACTCTGCAGTTTTTGCTTGGGCCTAAAGCAAAAGTGATTCTTCACCTCCCAGTCGCGCGGCGCGTGCACTGTCGGACAAGCAGTTAACTACCGAACCCCTTGTTTGAAAGCTTACAACCTATCCAGCTGCCGCTAGTAACCTTCCTATTGTAAAAAGGACCTCAGGTTTGTATAGTTAGGAAAAATGCAATTTTGGACAAATTGTCATATTTCGAAGATTGACGCCATCTCGATGTTTGTGGAGTTGCTTGTGTTCAACAAACTTCCCATTTCCTGTGCTAAATCTGCACACCACTTGTACCCATAGACGCTGGGGCACTTTCATCACAACAATGATAGCAATGACTTCCAACCACTACTTTTTTAAGGAAACTACGATTTTTGGTAGGAAGAAGAAGAAGAAGTGTGCACTAGATAATTATTTAAATAAATAGTTAAACGGCAGTATAAGGTCATGAATTGCATAAATATTTTTACATACTATTCATGATTATTAATTTGAAAATATTCGTTGTTGAAAACGTAACTAGATTCCTGACTCAAATATCAACAATTTTGCTTGTGATGGTACCTCCGGCATTCTTCGCGCTCTTCAATTGTTTATGAGTGTTGCCAATTGGTATGTGTTTACCTTCCAAACTGGGTATAAGACTTGCACAAAACCGGGGAAATAAGTGAAATTAGCGTATCTATTTGTAGTATATATATATATACATATTAGAGCAATTTTATCATTATTGCATTACTATGACAACTATAATTCATGGAAACAGTTTGTAAATGCATCAGCGTATGTGGGAAGCTTCACTAGATCGGCAACGATGGGCCATTTTGCCGTTGTCTGCTTGAATGTACTTCAGAAATATCTAATTTTTTGGGGTAATTTGGTTGCAAAAAAGGAATAATAGACATGAATTAAATAAACATTTTGAAGTAACAAAGTAAAGTTAAACTAAATAATGAGTAAAGTAAACAATTGTTAACAATTTGTTAAAGCTATTTTTTATTATTATATTTTGTGTTATTTTCTTTTATTGTGTTTTGTTCTCTCTTTCGAGATCAGACCTGAGAAAGGTCTCGTTTATCTCTTTCCAAGTAACCTTGTAAACCCCATAAACTTGTGTGCTGCCCGTAAGTGTGTTTGTGGAGTGAACGCTTAGGAACCAGGAACAGCAATGTGGTTCAAGTGCAATTTTGAGTGAATTAAGACCAAAATGTGTATATTGTTCCGACACGGAATACAAACCTTCGGTCCTTTTACAATAGGAAGGTTACTAGCGGCAGCTGGATAGGTCGTAAGCTTTCAAACAAGGGGTTCGGTAGTTAACTGCTTGTCCGACAGACACGCGCCGCGCGACTGGGAGGTAAACAATCACTTTTGCTTTTGGCCTCACAGCGTGTGGATGTGTTTCTTCGCTCTCTGCCCCGCTTCAACACCGTCGTTTGCTTTTGTATGGTTGTGTTTTCTTGTTCTGTTTTGGTAGCGAAACTGACTGTAAGTACAATAATTTTCTTGCATTACTTTATATCAAGTAAATTTATTGGTCGATCATGGATTCTCCTCGCCCTCCAATTGTCCGGCGACTGTGCCCTGGGACTGAGGGGCGTAAGTGCGGTAAGTTCCGCAGTTTTCCTGAAATCGACCCCCATGTTTTGTGTGCTCGGTGTCGGGGGCGCGAGTGCTCCCACTCCGAGCCCTGTGATGTGTGTATTGATTGGTCGGAGGTGCAGTGGGGCTTGTACAAGGGCAGGAAGAAGCGAAGGCCTGCAAAGGAGTCGTCGGAAAGCTCACCCGCGACTCCTTTGGTAACGGACACTTCGTCGTCTTTCTTGCCCCCGCCCTGCTCAGCTCCCACGTATGGCACCTTCCCCCTGGGGGGGGGTTTCCAGGTCCTTCTCCTCACCCGATCTGTCGAGTGTGGAGGAGGGCGCTTGGTACCCCGACGTTGAGTTGTATTCAGGGTCCTCTATCCGTTCGTCCACTTCCCGCGAGCGGGTTGAGACCCCCCGTACTAACCCGACCTTTGCTTCCCCAGGTGCTTCTGCTGCGAGGGACGACCTTGGCCAGGTGTGGGCTTCATTGGGCTTGCAGGGCGTGCCCAGTGTCCAGGGGCTCTTATATCATCTTGCTGGCGCTGGCGCAGTCACGCATGCCACGGTGACCACCACCACCACTACGTTGACCACTCCAGGTTATGCCGCTCCCCCACATTTGGTGTATTCTCCTCACGCAGTGTCGGTAACTCCAACCACCTCTGTACAGGGTCCGATTGCCGTGACACGGGGGAGTGTGCTGTCGCCGCCCGGGTTTGCCGTGTTGCCGAGACCTGATTTCCAGTGCCTGAAGAGCTCGCCCCTGGACCTGCCGCCGGTGCCAAGGATATCGGTGTCGCTGGTCCGTCCTCCTGTGTTGGACGTGCCGCCTGCCGTGCCTGCCGTACCCACCCAGATGCCGATGACTGTGCCTGCTGTGACTGAGACGTTGCCGACTGTTCCTGCCGTGACTGTGCCTGCTGTTCCTGTGATGCCTGCCCCTGCCGAGGTTGTTCCTGCTCGTGGCGTTGCTGTACCCGACGTTGGTCTTTCCGGACAGGTGCGTCCGGGCCCTGTTGCTTCGGCAACAGCAGCCCCGGCTCTGCCCTGGATGGTAGACTTAACGTCGGTCCTGAGGAAGCTGACGAAGAAGAAGAGGAAGGTGTCGTCGTCGTCGTCTTCGTCATCGTCGTCTGCCGCCTCTCCCCCTTCGACTTCTAAGGCTTCCAAGCTGAAGAAGAAGTTTGCCTCCTCCCCTCCTAAGAAGTCTCTTTCGGGAGCTTCTCAGGGCCCGTCTTGCTCCGGTGAGACAGGGGGTGCTTCTGTTGGTCCTCCTGCTCCTTCGGGAGCAGGGCCCGTCTCTTCTTCCGCAAGGAAGAAGACTACGGGGACCAGAGGAGTACCGGCTAACACCGGTACTTCCTCGCCTGGTGCCAGAGGCTCTGCCACTGCATCAGGTTCCGTCTCGGCCTCTCGTTCGCGAGAGGTACCGAGTGTACGGTCGCCTGCCAGCGACCGTGCAGCCAAGAACTAGACGCCAGAGCTCGCTCGACGTCAGGTTCACGGCACGGAGCGGAAGACTGGTGACAGCCGCTCAGGCGACTCTCACCAGGCCAGCTCTCGCTCTCGCGGCGACCAGCTGGCTACCCGGGGTGCCGTGACGGTCTCTGACCGTCCACGTGCCGAGGCTGGGAAGAGGTCCCCCCGATCGCCGGTGCCAGACGCGCCGTGAGGACAAGCACCGGTCTCACCGTGACAGTGAGCTCTGCAGGTCGCCCAACCGTCACCCTCACAGGGAGTGTGCGGGTACGGCATCCAGCAGCAGCTCATCTGACACATGAGACCGGGGCCGCTGTGCTCAGTCCAGCCGTTCTCCGCAAGGAAGACGGCTCGACCAGGCCTGCAGCTCGATTGTCACCGCGGGTTGGCGATCGCCTGCAGCCCTCCAAGCCGGCTGGTCCTGCCAGCGAGCGGGGGGGGAGCGTCAGGTCTGCCTCTCCCGTACCTTCAACCTCCTTGGGTTACACCGGGAGGAGCGAGGTATTGCGGAGTGATCGTGAGGGGTGCGCCCCTCATGATCCCGTCACGACGCCGTACGTGCCAGGCACGGTTCTTGGACCGGCCAGGACGTACGTGCAAGTGGCTGGAGGAGACCGAGAGGGGTCTGTCGCCGTTCCCCCCTTGAGGGGGGAGGGTCTCGGGAGGTGCTCCTGTTCGAGGGACTGGACGGTCCTACTCCTCAGGATGCAGTGACTCCCGAGATCCAGAGGAACTTTGCCGAGGTTATTGCGCTGATTCGTCAGCACAACGACCTCGGGGAAGGGTTGCCGCTCCCACCTTCTGAGCCCACGTCCCGGCTCGAGTCGTTTTGGGGCCCGAAGAGGGAACCCAAACCGACGGTGGGGTTGCCGCGATCAGAGCTGGCCAACTCTGTCTTGAACCAGGTTGAGTCTCTTGTCTCCGGACAGGAAGGCTCTCTCAGGTCAAGCAGATCGAGCAAGCTGCTTCCACCTCCTCTACTGCGACAGCGGCAATTCTACGTGCCGTCAGAAGATCCGATGCCGCCCAAACAGGTAAACCCGAAGTTAGCCAGGCTAACAACGGGTGTGTCTCTGCAGCAGCTCCTGTCTGAGAACCTATGGTTCTCGCAGCAAGAGGCACTGGGCCTGGAATCCACTGCCATGGCAGCTTTCCAGGCCGTCTCCTGGATAGACCTGTGGTCCCTCACAGTGTCTAATGTCGCAGCCAACTCCGGGGGAATTTCTCCCGAAGAAGACTCGGCTTTCAGGAGGCTTTGCCAGTCTGGAGGAAGAGCCATCTCCTTCCTCGCCCACCAGACGGCAAACCTGTGGGCCAACCTGGTACAGTAAGTCCTCGGGTTACGCTGGTCTCGACTTATGATGTTTCGTGGTTACGAACGCGCCCCCATAAAAATATAAAAATAATATTTTGCGTCGTTCCGTCTTACGCGGTTTAGCGTCGTAAGCAACGTAAACAAACGCGAACTAGTTCCGGGCGCGCACGGCGGAGAATACGCTTTGTGGGAGAGGACGGCGTCGCTTCGCTACGCTCATTCCTCGCCCATACGCCATTTTGGTTGTTTACACTGCCTCTCTCTCCCTCGTGTTGTATCGTTTTTGTAACTTTTTTGCTCTTTGTTATGGCTCCCAAGCGCAAGGCGGACTCTTCTGATGGTAGTGCATCGAAGAAAAGAAAGGCCATCACCATGGAAATTAAAGTGGACATTATAAAGCGATCTGAGAAGGGAGAAACGCCAACAAACATTGGCCGCTCGCTTGGCCTTAGCCGTTCGACCGTTGCTACCATTATCAAAGATAAAGAGCGCATCGTTGAACATGTGAAAGGATCTGCTCCTATGAAAGCGACAGTGATAACTAAGCAGCGTAGTGGATCTAATAATTGAAATGGAAAGGTTATTGGTGCTTGGTTGGAAGACCAAAATCAACGGCGTATCCCAGTCAGGGCCTTATGCTTGATTCAGGAGAAGGCGAAAAGAGTGTTTTGAAGCGTGAAAAAAAGAAAAGGGGGAGAGAAGTGAAAGTGAAGAGTTTGTGGCTAGTAGGGGTTGGTTTATGCGATTTAAGGCTCGGGCCAATTACCATAACCTTAAATTGCAAGGTGAAGCTGCTAGTGGGGATGAGAAAGCAGCGAGTGAATTTCCTAAAGCGTTGTCTGAGATAATTAAGGAGGGGGGTTATTCTGCTCAGCAAGTGTTTAACGTAGACGAGACAGGTTTGTTTTGGAAACGTATGCCTAACCGCACTTACATCCGCCAAGGAGGAGAAGTCAGCACAACCCGGTCATAAAGCCAGCAAGGAGAGGCTAACTTTACTTCTTGGGGGTAATGCTGCTGGCGACTTCAAACTGAAGCCCTTGTTGGTGTATCAGGCTGAAAATCCAAGGGCACTCAAGGGCATTTGGAAGGGTCAACTACCAGTAATTTGGAAGTCCAACAAGAAGGCATGGGTGACACTTGCCAGTGTTTGAGGACTGGTTCGTAACACCATTTTGTTCCAAGTGTGGAGCGGTATTGCGCCTCCAAGGGTATCCCCTTTAAGGTGTTGCTAGTGCTGGACAACCCCTGGACACGGACCCTGCCCAGCTGGGAGACTTCAACCCTAATGTCAAGGTGGTTTACCTTCCACCTAATACCACGGCCTTTTACAGCCTATGGACCAAGGAGTGATTGCTTCGTTCAAGGCCTACTACCTACGAAGGACAATTGCTATGGCTTTACAGGCAACTGAAAAACCAAGAAGGACTTGACTCTGAAGGACTTTTGGAAATCCTACAACATCCTTGATGTCTGTAAAGAACATTGCTAATTCCTGGGAGGAGGTTAAGCAAACAAACATGAATGGTGTCTGGAAGCAAATTTGTCCTCAATTTGTGAATGATTTCCATGGGTTTGAGACACAGTTCAGCTAGTTGTCAAGAACGTTGTTGCCTGAGTAAGGAAATCAATTTGAGATGGAGGTTGATGATGTTACAGAGCTGCTGGAGTCTCATGGCGAGGAGTTATCTGCTGAGGACCTGATACAACTGGAGAAGCAGATAATAGAGGAAGAAGAAGAAGCACCCACCCCAGAGCCTAAGGCTTTCACAAGGCAGGACTTGATAAGACATGTAGAAAGATTGTTCGATTTTGGGGGCTTATTAGCTATAGACCTCTTTGCAACCTGGCACAATGGAAAGCTCCTGGTGTTCTGTTCTTTTGTGCTGGACCCAGGGGCAGCAATAGGAGAGGCTTTTCAACACCCATGGGACAATCTCCAAGGCCTATGCTTTTCCCCCATTTTGTCTGATTCATTGGTGATCAACAGGGTCATGATCACCCCAAATCTCAAGATGACCCTGCAGCTCCCAAGTGGCCACATGCCGAGTGGTATCTGGACCTGCTAGCTCTACTTTCCTAGGTACCAAGAGAGATTCCCCCTTGGCATAACCTGCTGTACTAGCCGCTCATAGAAAAGGTATAGCCAGGCTGTAGAGAACTGTCACTTCATACCTGGAGACTATCCACCATCTCCTGTGAGCAAGAGGTTTTTTCTCATCACACAACAACCAAGATTTCTGGATACCTTTGTAAATCTTCAGCAGCTGCGTACTAGGGGAAAAGGTTATCTTCTGTGATTGGTGTCATTGATGGGGTATCTCTCTGGTCGGATCTCCTCTTCAGCAGGTAGCAGACTTTCTTGTCTTTCTTCACTGAGAGAAGTATCTCTTCGTCATAGCTGTCGGGAGCTACAGAGCTGCCCTTGGACTAATCCTTTGCTTAAAGGGTGTCGATATCTCTTCCTTGTGGAGATCCCCATGCTGTTGAGAAACTTCAAACAGTTTAGCCTTCCCAGGGAATTCAGTCCCCCGGAGTGGGATGTGGCTCTTGTCTTACGGAGCCTGACTTGTGTACCCTTGCCTTTACAAGAACCATCAGACAGGGATCTGACCTGTGTTCTTGCTTACCCTGGCATTGGCAAAGAGAGTTGGTGAACATCATTGACTTTCCTTCAATGTTAAAACACTTGAAGGATGAGGATCTGTCACACTCTAGTTTGTCCCAGAATTCGTAACGAAGACTCAGAATCCATTGGTTCCTGACACCGGATTAGAGTTCTTTTTGATCCCCTTCCTAGAGGACTTTGCTGATAGTGATCAAGAGAATATGCTACTGTGTCCAGTTCGAGTATTGTGGTGCTTTCTAGAGAGGTTTCCCAACATCTCCGTCCTCAATGTCGACGACTCTTTGTTAGTGCTGGCTCAACCAAGGAAGAGGTGTCCAAGAAAATAGTTTCTTTGTGGATTTGTGAGAAAATCAAGGGAGTGTGCAGTACTTCTGATGAGGTAGATAGGAGTACTTTCTGAGTAAGAGCTTAGAAGGTTCGGGCATTGGTCAATCCCCTAGCATTCTGGAAGAACCTGTCGGTTCCAATAGTACTAAGGGTGGGAGTGTGTTCATGAAACCGCACCATTTCATTCATTCACTCCTTCTACCTTTGGGATGTTGCCCATGGGTCCATGGACACCTTTTAATTCCTGTGGTGGCTACTTAACAAATTGCGTAGCTCACCCAGCTCCCCTAGAGGGACAGGTAGCATCTCGCCTAAGGTGTTCTTAGTGACAAAGAGAGTGTGAGTGACTGGCCTCCTCCCTTTCTCTTTTTATACCCCTCCTTGCCTGCAGGGCAGAGGGAAGGTTGGCGAATCGTCACATGCTGAATGGGCGTGCAGGTGAGCTACATAACTAAGTACTGTACCCTGTCTATAATCTAGAAGTCCGTAGATTAATAGATGAATGTCCATCCCCTCTCTCTAGCAAAGGGAGAGAGGGACTGACAATAAAGCAAAACACTATAGGTTCATCCAAAACCTTTTTGAATCAATGAAGCAATACATTACATGCCCATTAATTCGAAAGGTCCAGAAGTCAGACAGCTGAACAGCACATAAGCTCAACATGCCAGACGCACAGGACTCCTTCCTCTGCTCTACATGACCAGGAAGGAGGCCCAGGTGAATTGAGGTACCAGTCAGTTCAGAGATTTACTGAGAATCCTTCCATCAAGTTAACCACTTTATTTAAAGTTAAACAGCTGTTTTCCCAGCTTATGCTGCAATTATATCCATATGTGAAGACCTTCTGGTTTGTTGTATATTAGGAAAAATACACACTACTTAAAAAATTTTGTAGTTATTCCACTTTTGCAGCATTGAAACAAAAGGGAAAGGGCTTTTTACTGTATTCATTTTTATTTATGTATGTATACATTCATGTAAATTTTGGTAGGGCTGGAGTTAAATGTGATTATATTGCCAAGTCGCAAGCCATGCATATGCAGATACACTAATCGAGGAAATGCTGTGATATGAAATTTCCATAGGTATGCAAACCAAAACCTTATATCATCTACCATCAAAGCCACCCCTCTTTGTTCATGAACTTTACTCACTCTTCTTAACCACCAGTTAATCCATTTCCATCATGCACTGAAAGATACTCCTTCATAAAAAGCTCTGGTTCATATAGCTCTGAAAAAAATGTCATATTGAAGAAATGTAGCAGCACATACCTTCCAAGACTGTCATCAGTGTTGCTGGTCATAATAGCTACTCATGTATTGTATCCACAATAACAATCAGTGGAACTAATTTGAAAAATTTCATCTCTCTTCAAATTACTACTCAATTGACCCTTACTATTTTTTTTATTAATATCTACCGCATCTGTGGATAATATGGTGTTATGTATAGCTGGATCACATATAATTAAGCATTTGCTGTGTACTTTACCCTTCCTGCTGTTACCCCCAACACAAAACTCTTATGCTGTCTCTTGAATTTTCTATTCTTGGCTTTTGATTTGTTGATAAGATATGTTCATAAGTAATTTGTATTCTAATGTCAAGCTAAGAAGGTTTATAGATGTGAGGTGGGTGGGCGTCAATACTAACTGTTAATCTATTGTTGCATTGTTGCCTCAGGAATGTTTTGATGCTGTGTCTGGACAACGTTTGGTATGATTGTATTCATGTTTGGATAGAACAATCAAATGCATGCTTTGTTAATCGGCCTGAGACCTTTATGGGAACCTGAACTGAATTTGATTTATTATTTTGCTGCTTCAGTTCTGGCATTATGTTTCCTAACTCTGTGTTGCATTGTTTGATTTCAGATTCTCCCTCAGAAGAATCTTCCTTCCCTTCGTCAGTTTTGATTAGCATCAGGATTTTGGGAAATGCATGTTGCTTAAAACGGTACTACATGGAACATTACCAATAGCAACTCTTAAAGTGTTTGAGACAACAGTGAATTATTGTACGTGCATTTAACAAATTTAAACAACAAGTAAAAGTTGTTTTGAATATTAGATTCATAACATCAGCAGTGACATCTGGTTGTAGTCCTTCAAGATAATTTACTTAATTTTTAACAGATTTATTCGGTAATTATTTGTAAACATTTGTGTGTTAAGAGTTCGGAATTGAACACATTGTCATTACAGAACAGGACAGGACATAAGGCTAAAATGGAATCCAGAACATTCTTTAAAATTTAAAATTTCCTTTGAAAAGTGAAACTGAAGGTGCATTATCACTACCTTCCATAAATCAAGAAAACAGCAACTTGGTTGCCTTTAGCGGAACCAGTGATGAAGACTTTTTGTCTGGATCCATTTATGGACATCAAAATAGAGCCAGAGGATCCATTGATGGACATCAAAATAGAACCAGAGGAATTCTGTGAGTCTAATGAAGATGATTGAATATTCATATGAAATGAATTCAATAGTGAATGAAAAAAACATCTACAAACTTGCAAAAAGGAAGTAAAACAAGAAAGAAGGATCCGTGACAATGGAGAGAAGCCTTTCAGATCAGCTGACTGTGATAAAGCATTTTACAAGAGAATTAATCTTACAAATGATATCACAAATCCTTCCAGAGAAAAATTCATATGCAATGACTGTGGGAAAACATTTTCCTCGAAACATCCTCTTATAGTTCATATGAGAATCCATACAGGAGAGAAACCTTATGTGTGCAAGGAATGTGGTAAAGCATTTTCTCAGAAAAAACATCTTACACGTCATATGAGAATCCATACTGTAGAGAAGCCATTCATTTGCAAGGAATGTGGGAAAGCATTTTCCCAGAAACCAAATCTTACAAGTCATATGAGAATCCATACAGGAGAGAAACCATTCATGTGCAAGGAATGTGGGAAAACATTTTCCCACAAACAACATCTTACAAGTCATATGAGAATCCACACTGGAGAGAAGCCATTCATGTGCAAGAAGGAAGTGGAAAGCATTTTCCAATAAACCAAGTCTTACAAGTCATATGAGAATCCATACGGGAGAGAAGCCTTTCATGTGCAAGGAATGTGATAAATCATTTTCCCAGAAATCAATTTTTACAAGTCATATGAGATTGCATACTGTAGAGAAGCCATTCATATGCAAGGAATGTGGGAAACCATTCTCCAATAAACCAAGTCTTACAAGTCATATGAGAATCCATACGGGAGAGAAGCCTTTCATGTGCAAGGAATGTGATAAATCATTTTCCCACAAATCAAATCTTACAAGTCATATGATATTGCATACTGTAGAGAAGCCATTCATATGCAAGGAATGTGGGAAAGCATTTTCCTACAAATCAAGTCTTACAAGTCATATGAGAATCCACACTGGAGAGAAGCCATTCATTTGCAAGGAATGCGGGAAAGCATTTTTCCACAAATCAAGTCTTACAAGTCATATGATATTGCATACTGGAGAGAAGCCATTCATGTGCAAGGAATGTGGGAAAACATTTTCCCACAAATCAAGTCTTACAAGTCATATGAGGTTGCATACTGGAGAGAAGCCATTCATGTGCAACGAATGTGGGAAAGGACTTGCCCACAAACAACATCTTACAAGTCATATGAGAATCCACACTGGAGAGAAGCCATTCATGTGCAAGGAATGTGAGAAAGGATTTTCCCAGAAAGGAAGTCTTACACGTCATATGAGGTTCCATACTGGAGAGGATAAAGAAACAACATGATAAAATAAACCAGTTAAGGGCAGAGATCTAATAAATCACCAACTATATGAGAGATCAAAATCTCTCACAAAATCTGCTCAAGAAAATAAGGAAGATAAAGAAAAATTCAGAATAGGGGACGAACAAGTGAGTGGAAAAAAAGGCCCTAGTTTCACAAATAAGAAACAAACAACAGAAGATAAAAGTAAAACAGATAAATTGGCAGTTTGTTGAAAATCCAAAGATTGTTTATAGGAATATGACAAAAGAAACAGTTGAGGTACGAACACCACCGAGCAAGGTTTTGCACCCCAAAATAAGTTGCACTTGATGTGGAGTTAATTATTGTGAACTTGTCTGCAAAATCTATAGAAAAAAGGGCAACAGCAACCTAAGGGATGATAAAAAGAAAAACCATATTTATATTTTTATGATCCAGTTCATGACCATCATCATTGCTGTTACTCAAAGAAGAGAAGGAGAATCTGAAGGAGGGTCTCACTGAAAATGCAGATGAAGGCTCTTCATTTGCAGAGTCTTTATTGGAAGTCAGGGCAGAGCCAGAGTGAATTTGATGCAAAATGGCTCTTTAACCTTTATGCAAAGGTAAAGTAAATGACTGGTTTTTTCTTACAATTGTTCTCAATGAACACTGTACAGTGCTAGGTTAAGAAACTTTCCTTTGTCTTCTCTACTTTTCTTGTTCCTGAGTATTATTTGAATGATTTCCAAATAAAGAATTATTATTGTCTTTGGCTGACACGAAGTTTTCTTCCTTTTGTTATTCAGCATTGTGCATATATGCACTTGTATATGAGTTGTAAGCTTGAATGTTTCAATGAAATGTTATTCTTAGTGGCAAATAGAAGGGATTGATCCTTCATTAAACTTCAATGAAATTTAGGTGCAGTTTTATTTGATTATTTTCATTATATGGTTCTTTTGGTTTTTAATCTTCTACAAAGTATGTGCTACAGCATTGTAAGTAAATCCTAATGCCTTGTATTCACACTCTGAATACTACAGTGGACTGTGTAGTATTTTGTTTTAGGTTAACCAGTCTGAAGTGTTGAGAAGACTAGACTTGTTATGTAAATGACTAAAGTAATGTCTTATTCTGATTAGATTAAACCTCTTTTTTTTCATTCTATAAACTTTTAAAATATTAAAAAATAATAAAAATTGTTTATACATACGTACAATTTTTCATTTGACCCTGTTAAAACTTAAATAATATCAGATAATATTCTACGCTGCAAACGTGAATGAATGCACCATGATGTGGTCCTGAATGCACCGAGTATCTGGTCCCAGTGCACTTTTCCCAATTGAAGTGCATCTTTCCTTGTGGTCCCAATGCACCAACTTCATTCACATAACAGCTGCCTTTGGTGAACTGTGTCGATGACTCTACTATTCACTTTGCAGGATTATTTTCTTTGATAAATCGAATCAGATTAAAAAGTCTGAATAAAAACAGAATATTACAAAACCAACAAACACATCCTACTATGAGGGAGAAGTTTAAAACTTGACTACCTTACTAGGTTAGCTACCTCTTAATTTAGACTGCAAAAATGACTGTTTCTGTAGCTGGTAGTTAACCTCTAAAAAAAATGACTCTGCTAACTATTCCTTCAGACCTGTGGTGGCTGCGCAACAAATTGTGTAGCTTACCCAGCTCCTTTATCAGGAAAAGGTTGCTCTCGTTCTTAGATATGCCATTGTGTAGATGGGAGAATGAATGAGGGAGTGACTGGCTTCTCTTCTCTGCCCCTTCATCATTCTGCTTTGGGCAGAGAATGGATCCAGCTGTCACATGCTGGAACTGATGACCGATGCAGTTAAGTTTTGCAATGGACAAACCCACTGGTTATATTTGCCTACTGTCTTTTAACTCTCAGATCATCTCAGCATATTTTGTGGTGGGGCTACGTCTCTTCCCTCATTGGAAAAAGTCAGAGGAAGACTTCTTCTTTTACCTGAAGATCTCTCGAAGACTGAGTTTTATCTTGATGCTTGTATGGCCTCTGCATAATGAAGTGTGGAAACAAAAAATATCTAAACTATTATCTTGACACTTGAGTTGAGGGGAAGTTATCAATACCTACTATTATCCCAAATAGTTGAAGGTATGACTAAAGGCATATTGACAGAGATTTTAAGTTCTTGGGGTTATTACGCTTATAACATTTAAAGCTACTTATTATGCCTTGCCATACAGGTGACAAAGGTAACCCTTGCCACTTTGTTTCAGAACTTCAGTAATGAATGAACATTGTAGGTGGTAAATATACTCGTAGTAGATATGATATGGCTAATTTACAGAATAACTAATGTTAAGACTTTAGTTTCACTGTCCTAACCTTCATTTAACCACTAGTGTCACCGGTTTAAAGCTGTGTGGAAGGTCAAGCGTTGGAATAAGGTACCTATTACAAAGCCATATTATGGCACCCTGTTGTTAAGTCGAATGGAAAAAACCGAGGGCCTAACCAAAGTAGGCAGTTATTGTAGAGAATTTTTTTCCATTGGGTTTCAACATAATTTGCACAATTCTAGACTAAAGTTCTTTAAGACGACTACAAAATAACTGACTTATGCAAGGAGGTTCTTCGGCAACAAAACCGTTACTTACTACCCGTCATTAAACTTGCATGATGGATAATATTGTACTGTTTCTCCCGTCGACTGCTGGTTCCTGGACTTCCTGTAGTCTTCCCTCAGGCTCTGGCATACTTGGACCTTCAACTAGTATCGTTGATATTAACAGGAACATTAGAATTAGGACGTTTGGCCTGTGACAGGACAGTTGAATGTGTCTAAATTTATGTATAAAGCTAAATTGTTGGCAGCACCTGAAGCTCATTTGTGTACTGGGTCAAGAATATCTTCTCTCTCTCTCTCTCTCTCTCTCTCTCATTTTGATGATAGTTTTGATAGTTTCCATATTTCAGAGTTATAAAGTGTCACTACATGAAGGAACTTATGCTTCTAGAATCTACATAAATTATTAAGAAAAATTCTAAAGTAATTAAAAGCCGAAAATGGCCCGTTTGAAGGTTAATCGAATGAAGCGGAATGAGTGCAAACTACTATTTCAATTAGTGACATATTTGAAGGCAGATTTTCTCCCTATTTCGAGCAGAAAATAAGCTAAATGAAGGAAATGATGCTTCCAATAATCAGCATAGACTAAGGAGGACGAATGAGGAACGATTCTGTATGAATTAAAAGCTGAAGAAAAGAAGCCACAGACAGAAGAAAGATTGATAAAGAAGCGAAATGAGCATCATCAATCTCCCTCTATGTTTCCATAAGCGTTTTGAAGGCTGATTTCCCTAATTCATCTGATGCCTCCCGATTCGCTCTAGTCTTCTTCCAACTGCCCTCTCTCTCTCTTTCTCCTCACACTTCATTCCCCCCACTTGATTGGTCTCCACTTCCACTCCGCCATCAATCAGGTTTCGATAGAATTACTGTTGTTTTCATTCCGTCAGAAATTCGTCCGCTGCCTCAGTTACCAGAACAATGTGATCAAGAAGCCTAGAAAACTATTTTTTTTTACAGCAAATACATTTCTATTCATTTTGAAGTTAGTGTTTATATATATATATCTTTTATATAGAAATCCTTTAAAATTAAAAACGTACAGTATTTTATAGACTTTTAAGCATAAATTTTTTTTTCCCAGTGGACGACACATTGCAGACAGATGTTTTGAGGAAAGGGAGATGAATTTTCATATAATATATGTGCAAAGAAATGTGGGGAAACGCATTTTCCCAAGAACCAAACCAATCTTTACAATTCATATGAGAACCCAACCACAGGGAGAAGCCATTCGTGTGCAGGATTGTGGAAAAGCATTTCCAGGAAAGATAGTCTTACAATTCATATGAGAATCCACACTGGAGAAAATCCATTTATATGCATCGAATGTGGAAAAGCATTTTTCCAGAAACAAAGTCTTAAACTTCATATGAGATTACATACTGGAGAAAAACCATTCATTTGCAAGGAATGTGGAGAAGCATTTTCCCATAAACTAAGTCTTAAAGTTCATATGAGATTACATACTGGAGAAACAAAAGCCATTCATTTGCAAGGAATGTGGGAAAAGCATTTTCCGAGAAACCACACCTTACAATTCATATGAGAACCCACATGGAGAGAAGACATTCGTGTGCAAGGAATGTAGGAAAGCATTTCCCATAAACCAAGTCTTAAAGTTCATATGAGATACATTACTGGAGAAAAACCATTCATTTGCAAGGAATGTGGGAAAGCATTTTCCCAGAAAACCACATCTACAATTCATATGAGAACCCACAATGAGAGAAGACATCGATGTGCAAGGAATGTGGGAAAGCATTTTCCCATAAACTAAGTCTTAAAGTTCATATGAGATTACATACTGGAGAAAAGCCATTTCATTTGCAAGGAATGTGGGAACAAAGCATTTTCCAGAAACAAAGTCTTAAGTTCATATGAGATTACATACTGGAGAAAAGCCATTCATTTGCAAGGGAATGTGGGAAAGCATTTTCCATGAACCAAGTCTTAAAGTTCATATGAGATTACATACGGAGAAAAAGCCATTCATTGGCAAGGAATGTGGGAAAGCATTTTCCAGAAACCACATCTTACAATTCATATGAGAACCACACTGGTAGAGAAGCCCTTCGTGTGCAAGGAATGTAGGAAAGCATTTCCCAGGAAAGATCATCTTACAATTCATAGAGAATCCCACCATGGAGAGAATCCATTCATATGCAACGAATGTGGAAAAGCATTTTCCCAGAAACAAACAAAGTCTTAAACTTCATATGAGATTACATACTGGAGAAAAACCATTCATTTGCAAGGAATGTGATAAAGCATTTTCCCAGAAACAAAGTCTTAAAGTTCATATGAGATTACATACTGAAGAGGAAAAAGAAACAATATGATAAAATAAACCAGTTAAGGCAGAGATTTCTCAAATGACCAACTATATGACAGATCAATATCACTTAAAAAATCTGCTCAAAAAATAAGGAAAATAAAGAATAATACAGAATAGGGGATGAACAAAGTGGAAAATTGGCACTAGTAAAGTCCCCTAGCTGCACAAATCTCCACAAAAAATAACAGGAGATAAAAGCAAAACAGATAAATAGGCAGTTTGGTGAAAATCCAAAGATTGTTTATAGAAACATGAAAGAAACAGTGGAGGTACGAACACCACCAAGCAAGGGAGACCTAGAGAGATTTTGGAAGCCACTCTTTGAAGACCCTAGACAACACCAAGAGAATTCATGGATTGACACCATTCAGGCAAAGAAGAACTAAGCCAGAAATTAAACAGCAAATGCCACCAGTAAGCTTCATCACAGAAAAAGTAACAAAACTAAAAGAATATATTCATTTCAAGACCCCAAGACTAGGCAAGATCTAAAATTTCTGGCTTAAAAAGATCACAGCACTACACCACACTTAAGTGCAAGCCTTTTCAAGAATAGTGAAAGGAGAAGAATCACCAGAGTGGCTCACAACAGGAAGAACCAATCTTCTCCCTAAGAGCTCTGAGACTGAGCTCCCTAACAAATATAGGGTCATCTGCTGTCTATGAACAACCTACAAATGGGTCACAGGAGTCATAGCAGACGGGATATATGAAGTACAAGAAAATGAGAGAAAGAATGCATCAGCTGTTGAAAGAAGATACGTAAGTCAGAATTAACATCAAAGAACAAGATCACTGCCATAAACCAGCTGGTAATACCACTGGTGACATATGGTTTTGGCATTGTAGACTGGCCACAAGGAGAGTTAGACAGGATGGATATTAAAACCAGGAAGATTCTCACCCTACACAAAGTCACATACAGACACCAGTGTGTGGACAGAATATATCTTCCTCACAGAGAAGGTGGATTAGGCCTGACTGAGATCAACCAGGCCTACAGAGCAACAATAGTAAGTATATAGCAGTACTTGAAAAGCTCTGAGGACGAAAACATCAAAAAGGTTGCCCAACCCCATAATGGAGCCCTGAGCCAACTAACATCAATAACAAAACAGGCTAAGAACTTTGCAGGAGATCTGATAGAAGACCGAGGGTACTGAACAGACTCCAGCAAAAACGAGCCAGGAAGACCAAGCAGAAATACAGTCACAGAGAGGAGAGACTTCGAATGGAAAGGTAGAAAGACAATGGAAGAGCAGGAAGATTTCAAGAAATGGAAAAAAGTTTCATAGACAACAAAGAGTCACTCAGCTGTATAAGAAATGGAGATCTAGGTTATGATGGAGAAAGACTGATAATAGGAGCACAAGATCAAGGCTTCCTAACAAAGAGCTTCAAGAAAATGCCAAGCATATCAGCAAATGATCCATGTAGGATTTTTCAAGCAGTGATTGAGTGTTAGTCATCTGATATCAGCCTGCAAGACTGCTTGCAGATGGTCACTACACAGCCCACCACAACAAAATGTGTGTAAAGTATACAGAACTGAAGTAAAAGGAAAAGTATAGGAGCATGAACCAGATCCAGTCACCTCCAATAGGGCTGTTGCCATCTTTTATGACAAGGAAATTCCAACAAGAAGATATATATAGAAGGAGGTGCTATGAGACCTGATGTTGTGATCTGGAACAAGGAATAAATAGCAAAGATTATAGATGTGACAGTACCCAGTGACTTTGGCCTCAATAGAGCTGAAAGGCATCAAATAACAAAATACCAAGACCTGAAGAATGACCTGAAAAGCACATGGGAACTGAAGGAAATAGAAAAAAATACCTTTAGTGGTAGGAGCAATAGGACTTATAAAGAAAAATATGAGAAAAAAAAAAAAATATCTTCAAGGTATACGAAATTACCCAGTATAAATGAGGTGTAAATTGCTGCCCTCAAAGCAATGGTAAACACACCGAGAAACTAGCCCAGCCATAGACCCCAGGCTGGGGTCCATTGCACCCCTGATATAAATTGAAAATTAAGAATAACATAAGCGAAAGAGAAACCATATAGTTGCTCTTTATGCCAAGAAGTTTTTCTCAAACAAGTCCTCTCAACAAAAGACAAAGATAATTCACACTAGACAGAAGCTGTTTACTGATCTTTGTCCAAAGTAGTTTTTATTACATGATTTTATTTAACTTGAATCCTGCGTTTGTTTTGAATGAAGGTGTCTCAAAAGTCATATCCTGTATCTGCACTTGGTTTCCAAGAAGTCTTTTTTTATTAGGGTTTTTCATTAGATTCATCTTAGAATGAATGTGTTAACTCAGTAGAAAGACGATGTTGAAACAGTTTTTCTCTTGTAGACTCATAACATATGTGAGCACTCATGGAGGATAGATATTATTCTTTTACACTGCATGTTGTACTTTTGTCTTCTATTCTGCAAATCATAGTCACTGGTTCTGAATGCCAGACTGTTTTTCAGGTGTCAAAATGCCCAAGCAAAGTCACTCATAAGCGAGGATGTTCAGTTGTACTGACAGATTTGTTAATGTTTTGCACCCCAAAGTAAGTTGCACTTGATGTGGAGATAATTATTGTGAACTTGTCTGCAAAATCTATAGAAAAAAAGGCAACAGCAACCTAAGGGACGATAAAAAAAAACCATATTTATATTTTTATGATCCAAATCATGACCATCGTCATTGCTGTTACTCAAAGAAGAGAAGGAGAATCTGGAGGAGGGTCTCACTGAAAATGCAGATGAAGGCTCTTCATTTGCAGTGTCTTTATTAGAAGTCAAGGCAGAGCCAAAGTATTTTGACCTGAGTGAATTTGATGCAAAATGGTTGTGTAACCTTTATGCAAAGGTAAAATAAATGACTTTGTTTTTTTCTTACAATTGTTCTCAATGATCAATATACAGTGCTAGGTTAAGAATTTCCCTTTGCCTTCTCCACTTTTCTTGTTCCTGTGTATGCTTGAATATTTCCATGAAATGTTATTCTTAGTGGAAATAGAAAGGATTGATATCTTCATTAAACTTCAATGAAATTTAGGTGCAGTTTTATTTGATTATTTTAAATATTTTCTTGGTTTTAATCTTCTACAAAGAATGTGCTACAGCATTTGTAACTAAATCCTAATGCTTTGTATCAGCTCACTAAATACAGTGGACTGTTTAATATTTGGTTTTAGGTTAACCAGTCTGAAGTGTTGAAAAGACTAGACTAGTTATGTAAATGACTAAAGTATTGTGTTATTCTGATGAAATTAAACCTCTTTTTTATTTATTTCATTGCATAAACTTTGAAAATATTGATAGATAAGAAAAATTTTGTATACATAAATAAGATTTTTCATTTGACCCTGTTAAAACTTAAATAATATCAGTATAATATTCTACACTGCCAAAAGTGAATGAATGCACCATGATGTGGTCTGAATGCACAGAGTATCTGGTCCCAGTGCACCTCTTCCCAATTGAAGTGCATCTTTCCTTGTGGTCCCAATGCACCAACTTCATTCACATAACAGCTGCCCTTTGGCGAACTGTATAGATGACTATATTCACTTTGCAGGATTATTTTCTTTGATAAAGTGAATCAGTTGAAAAAGTCTGAATAAAAACAGAATATTACAAAACCAACAAACACATCCTGGTATGAGGGAGAAGTTTACTAGGTAGCTGGTGGTTAATCTCCAAAAGAAATGACTGTGCTAGCTTCTCATTTGGATCTGTGGTGGCTGCTCAACAAATTGTGTGGCTAACCCGACTGTTTTATCGCGACAAGGTTGCATCTCGCCTTAGATGTGCAGTTGTGGAGATGGGAGAATGAATGTGGGAGTGACTGGGTTCTCTGCCTCTCAGCCCCTTCAGCCTTCTCCTCCTTCGGGCGAGAGTGGATCCGGCCGTCATGCTGGAACTGTCGACCAATGCAGGGAAGTTTTGCAATGGAGCAACCATTCTATTTATCTTTATAGAGAAGCAACTGCCCCTTTCTCTAGCAAGAAGTCCCTTACAATAAGACAAACCCACTACTTATATTTGCCTTACTGTCTTTTAACTCTCAGATTCATCCCAGTATGAGTTTGTGTGGGGTTACGTCTCTTCCCTCATTCGAAAAAGCCCAAAAGTCTTGCGGCTGATCAGCAGTCTGTGTATTACTCCGATCAATCCATCAGAGGCAGACTTCTTCTCTTACCTGAAGATCTCTCAAAGACTGAGTTTATCTTGATGCTTGGTTTCTGCATAATGAAGTGTGGGGAAAAATATATAAACTATTATCTTGACACTTGAGTTGAGGGGGAAGTTACCAATGCCTAGTCCTTGTGCCTACTATTATCCCAAATAGCTGAAGGTATGATTGAAGGCATATTGACAGCAGACTCGATATGCAGTAATAAGCCACAAATAATTTAGACCTCTGCAGTCCTGATCCGAATGTCAATATGAAACCAAGCTGTATCTTGCAAGAGATTTTAAGTTCTTGGGGTTATTACATTTATAACATTTAAAGCTACTTGCCATACGGGTGACAAAGGCAGCCCTTGTCGTTTTGTTTCTGAACTTCAGTAATGAATGAACATTGTAGGTGGTAAATGTAATTGCTATAGTGGATATTGACAGGCTAATTTACTGAAGAACTAAATATTGAGGAGACTTTAGTTTCACTGTCCTAACTTTCATTTAATCACTAGTGTCACCGGTCTAGTTGGTCTTCGTGAACATAGCTGTGTGGAAATTTAAGTGTTGGAATAAGGTACCTACTACAAAGCCACATTATGGCCCTCTATTCAGTCGAATGGAACGGAGGGCAATTTGTAGAGAGGTTTTTCTGTTGGGTTTTAATGTCGTTTGCACAATTTGTGACTAAAATCCTCGTAAGATGACTACATACTAACTGACGTACACATGGTGGTTCTGCGGCAACAAAATCGTTGTTACCCTTCATTAAAACCTGCACAAGGGACAAATGTACTGTTTCTCCCTTCGCCTGTTGGTTCCTGGAATTCCTGTAGTCTTCCCTCAGGCTCTGACATACTTGATAATATCAACTAGTATCGTTGATATTAACAAGAACATTAGAATTAAGACATTTGACCTGTGACAGGACAGTTGAATGTGTCCAAATTTATGTATAAAGCTAAAATTGTCGTAGCACCTGAAACTCGTTTGTATACTGGATCAGGAATATCCTCTCTCTCCTCTCTCTCTCTCTCTCTCTCTCTCTCTCTCTCTCTCTCTCTCTCCTTTTGACAATAGTTTCTGTATTTCAGAGTTAAAAAGTTACTACTTGAAGGAACTTATGATTCTAGACTCTACATAAATTATTAAGGAACAATCCTACTGTAATTAAAAGCTGAAAATGGTCCGTTTTAAGGTTAACCAAATAAAGCGAAATGACCTATTTCAATGAACATATTTGAAGGCGGATTTTCTCCTTATTTCGAGCTGAAAATAAGTTAAATGAAGGAAATGATGCATCCAATAATCTGCATAGATTAATGAAGACCAATGAGGTATGATTCTGTATGAATTAAAAGCTGAAGAAAAGAAGCCAGACAAGAAAAGTTAGATAAAGAAACGAAATGAGCAACATCAATCTCCCTCTGTTTCGATTGACGTCTTTGAAGGTGGGTTTTCCCAGTTCAGCTGATGCCTCCCGATTCGTTCTAGTCTTCCAACTGCTCTCTCTCCTCACCCTTCATTCCTCCAACTTGATTGGTCTCCACTTCCACTTTGCCATCAATCAGGTTTCGACAGAATTACTGTCATTCTCATTCCGTCGGAAATTCGTCCGCTGTCTCAGTTACCAGAACAGTGTGATCAAGAAGCCTAGAAAACCATCTTTTTTTACAGAAAATACATTTCTATTCATTTGAAGTTAGCATTTTTATATATCTTCTATATAAAGGTCCTTTAAAAATTAAAAATGTACAGTATTTTATAGACTTTTAAGCCTAAAAACAATAGTTTTTTTTTTTTTTTATTCCCAGTGGACGACACATAGACAGATGTTTTTAGGTAAACGAGTATAAAGTATAAATAGGACAGAGAGATTAATTTTTATATAATATTTAATATGTATTAGATTAAAAGATTTAAGCTTTAATCTTATGTAACAAAAGGGTTTGAGTCGTGATTTGTAAAAACTACCATTGCCTATTTTCATACATAGTTAATCAAGGATTTCGGTAATTTCCACTAATCATCCTTGATAGGTAATGGGTCTTTATGATTTCCATAATCTATCTTGTATATCAAACGGAGAAATATTTTACGAGTGAGACCTTCTTTAAATCATAGATGATATTCTGTATAGTTACAAGATGCTGCTAGTTCGTTTAAACATCACTATTTGAGGTCAGTCTTTTAAATAAATGGTGTAATAGCCTGGACACTTTGATATGCTTTGAGATGTGGGTTCATATATTTATATTGAGTACTACTTTATCTCCAATATGACGAATTCAGTGCTAAATATTTTAGTCCAGTTTCCCATTCAATGACGTCATGGAAAAATTGTAGAAGAAGACTCGACAAAATCTCCCAAGAATATTTTAACATTTTTAATGTTATATTTTTACGAATACTGAATTCTATAGGAATTAATTAAGGGCAGTAGATTGTAAGTTGATTGACTTCTTAGATATGATTTAGTGTTTTCTTTCTTTGAACTTTCTGCCAAGTTTCCAAGACTTTGTTTGGCCAAACTCTGGATTCAGGAAAAACAACTTTGAGATTTCCTGCTTTCATTACAAAATCTCCTGTGACTTCTCCTTACCTCTCCCTACCTCACCTCCCATTACCTCACCTCCCGTGACCTCACCCTGCCTCTCCTCACCTTACCTCACTCCTGTGACCTCACCTCCCATTACCTCTCCTCACCTTACATTGCCATCAACACTGGTACTCTCAGTCCAAAGAAAACTCCAAGAATAAAGACACAGGATCAGCATCCTATGAGCACATAGGAAATTTCTTTATGCACACTGACCACATCCTCCTAAAAGCCAGTCAGAAAGTCCTATTCTGAATGACTTAATCAACATTATTCAGTTGCCAAGATCAACCCAACCAATTATTTCATCCCTGATCAATAAAACGCCAAAATAAATTCACGTCCAAGAATTCAACTCTTTTTACCTGTTGTTCTACAGAATCTTTATGACTGAGATGACAATGAAACATCTCTAACCTACGACCTACAAGTAAACTATAGAAGAAAGTACCTACTACATATCTCAAGGAACAAGTTTTCATAACTGGTATCATTCTCCAGTTTTGGTTGCCACTTTTTGCATTTCTCACAAGCAACTCTCTTGGTCACACTTACTCAAGCTGTAGACATTCAAATAGATGGGCATTTATGTTACTAATGATGATGGCATTATTGGTAATGACATCACATATTACTACATTCTTCTTAAAAATAATAATAAAACTCCTACTAACTAAACTGCAAATATTAAAATTTAATTATTTAATAATTGACCAGTAATACTACTGTTATCATAATTTATATTTATATCTTGATTGTACTTTGCATAGTTACCAGGTTATGGTGGACACAACTGGAGTTGCCACTTTACATCAACCAAGAAAGATTCTGTTCTTTGTTATAAACAGAGTCCAGGGATTGAATCCGAAACGTTCTAACCTCAAAAACACCCAGCTGTTTTCTGGGTTCTATGAGAGCACCAACATCATTTTATTATTATTAATAGGGCTTAGTTTTTCCAGACCTCTGAGACTCAAGTAGACTCTTCTCAGGCTGGTTCTCAGGGATTAATCCTGAGAAAAAAAGTAAATAAATAAATAAATAAATAAATAAATAAATAAACAAATAAATACAAAATAAATAAATAAAATAAAATAAAATAAAATAAAAATTTATATAAATAAAAAAATTTAGACTTTATTTGAGAAACCTGTCTTATTTAAAAATTTATGATGTTATTAATAGAAAAATCTTTGCTTTCAGCAAGAATACTTTTCATTTTTGAATTCCGCAGATAAATAGATCTTTGCTGGGTCCAATTTGGGCATCAACAAGCAAATGCTGTACTGTCATGGGTGTTTGACATCTGTTACACTTTAATGGGTCAGCATGTGGTGTTGACATTAAGTGAATTTTGTGTGTCCTATACGGAGCCTTGCTAGGATTACCTCTCTTGATCTTTCCACCTGTGAGGATGTCCTCCATGCATATACTTCAGTTTTTATGTTTTTAAGTTTATTTGTTGTTGGCACTGAGGCCCATTCTCTTTTCCAATCCTGGTAAATCAATGGTTTAACAGGTGCTATCCAGTCTGACACTGGTGCTTGTTTAATTGTTGGAGGGATAGTGCAGGCTAATTTGGCAGCTGAGTCTGCATTTTCATTTCCTTTTATTCCCACGTGTGCTGGGACCCCACCATATTTCTATTGATAATCCTATTTGGAGGAGTTGATGAATTTTTATTTGTATTTCCTGCACTATTTGGTTTACTGATTTATACTGTCTTATAGCATCTATAGCGCTACGTGAGTCACTGAAAATAACAGACACTTGCTTTTGCCTCAGATATCATATCAAGAGCCATCTGTATGGCTGTGACTTCAGTAGTAAATACTGATGATATTAAAGGTAGGCTTTTTTTATTAACATATTTTTCGAATATGCAGATGCTCTTACTCCAACATTATTTTTGGAGCCGTCTGTATATACCATAAATTTGTCGCCTTTTCTTCTAATGTGCTCCAAAGCATGTTGGTGGTACATTTCTGTACTTATCATTTGCCTTTTGAGTAGGTAAGACAGGGAGGTACATATCTTTATTCGATGTAAAATCCACGGTGGTGGCAATTCCATTGGTGGGTGAAAAATTGGATCCATGTTATGCAAGTTCATTATGTATCTAGCTCTTTTTGGGAAAGAGCTAGTACTATTAACTGCTGTTACTGGATTACAGTTTTGGAAGCAGTCAGCTGCAGGAGATGATCCCGCTTGCATTGAAAGAACTCTTCGTATTATTATCAAATTACAGTGATGTTTTAAGGGCAACACACCTGCATCTATAAAGCAACCTCATCAGTGGGGACTGTTTCAGATGCTACATAGCTTGAGGTTACTGATTCAGATATTAAACAGACCCAAAACCTTTACAATATAGGTATGGAAAATAATGTAGTACACTGTAAATAAATAATAATGTATGTCTGTTTACATAATACTGGAGAGAAGAATAATTTCAGAACAGTATATTTCAGTTATATCACCCCAAAATGCTGACATGCCAAGTAATTTACACAAAAACATTTTCACTTTCATGTTGCATACTCTATTTACATAAGTATATATTTCTGATTCCATTATAAAATTCTACATGAAAAAATTACCTTACCATGTTCATTTTATTGAACATTTAATATAAATAAGAAAAATGACCCTACCTAGTTTATTTCATTAGTAAACTTTAATACAAATAAAAAAAACTGCAGAACATTTACATTAAACATCTCTTAAAATGTTATTCATTATATTTTTAGCAACCCTATTGAAATACATAAAGTAAAATTAATAAACAATGACAAAAAATACTACTATTTGTTTGTTACTACAAAATACATAAAATTCACCGAAAAAAACATTCTCCACAGTGGAGACACCTACTTTGAAGTATTTGGAAAAAACCAATTATGCCTTGAATTGGCTACTCATTCAGAGTTTATAAGAGAGCACTTCAAAATAAAATTTACCAATGAGACAAGAAATGAACTGTCATAGTAGGGAGCAAAAACTGCATCACGGTGAAGTCAGAGAAGTTGGACAACTAAGCAGGAAGAAGCCAAGCGAATTTATTAAAGTGTGTACAGAAAGCGTTGCACACTAGGTCTTGGATGGGATCATGACAAGAGACCATAGAACCGATGAGAGGCCAAACCTTGGGGAGATAAGAAGAGTTTCAACTCGGTTGAAACTAGTGAATGACAACATGCAAAAGGCAGCAGCATCGGAAGTGTGACATTGGGAAAGGGATTTAAAGAGAGACACTGAGGTTGAATCGCTACATACAAAAGACAATGGAAGAGGAGCCTGCCTTCGAGTTCTGGCGGGCGACAGGTAGGGGAGATGACAGGCATTTCTTTAAGGAGAAGAGAGGCTAAAACACAGGTGAAATGTGCTACGAAGAGGAGTTGGAAGGAATGGAATCAGAAACTCAAAAGCAGATGTAAGAGTGGGTGTATTCAGGAGAAAAAGTGGCTGAGGAATGATGCAGATTACCTATATAAGGCATGAAAACGGAGAAATTAATGATGATACTACACAAGTGATACTAGAATGACCGAAGGACTATTTTGAAAATATTCTGAACGAAGAGAATGAAAACAAAGCAGAGGATGCTGGCAGGACAGATGAAGCAATATTGAAGAGGTGAAATGGGTCTTTGGAGGATAAAAAGTGTAAAAGCCACCACTGTTATGAATAACAAGCAATATTCTGGCTGACATAAATATATGCAAACCTGACACTGGAAGGTACAGGACCTGAAGTGTGAGAACAGAGTTTCATAACTTTAATACCCTTATTTTTCCAACCAATACGACCAAAAGAGAAATAGAGAAGTTTAAGAGCAATTAGACTCACGATAATTAGGAATTAAATAGTCATAAATAAGCTTTTAAGGCTTGTAAATAGAAGTTACAAATATTTTCTACAGAATTATTGCACAAAGTAGTCAGCGGCAACTTTTTGGAAACGTAACTTTAATGCTTTAGATATTAGATTATTTAAAGCTAGATTCAGTCAAAATGATATCGATTAAATTTATCATATACCTAAAGTTCTAACCATTTAACAAAAGAGGAAAACTGCCATGAAAAGTGGAAGAGGAGGAGGAGGAGACTATACCAAATACTCGGGAATCTTGAGAATCCACGTGGCATAGTATCAAGTCAAAAACATTTGGAAGGGTAGTACTGCAAAGGCATAGGGAACCACGCATTACTCTAGTGCGAAGGCAGTGGCGGTAGGCATATCTGAAAAATTTGAGATAAATCTAGTTGATCACAATAATCACAGCAAACTACAAAGCACTGCAGAGGGGGGATCAAGAGACCCCCTGAAGTAGATGTATGTGGTATACCAATACATATGCCCAGTCCACGATCGCAGCGATGCTTACGTTGGTATGACTAGCATGTGCCTGGAAGCCCTACGAGTAACACCCGCCGGAGAATGTATCACTTCGATGGATGTGGAGTCCTTATTTACCAATGTCCCCGTCGATGAGATCATTCAAATGATCTTGGACAAGGTATACAGGGACCCCGATACACCACTCTTAAACATCCTGAACATGCCCTTCGTGCCCTGCTGGAACTCTGCACTAAGAAGCCCCCCTTTCCGACCACCGATCGACGGGGTGGCGATGGGTTCTCCCCTTGGAGTCCTCTTCGCCAATTTTTACATGGGCACCCTCGAAGAGAGGGTCTACCAGAATTCCAGCAAACCAAGGATGTATGTGTGCTACATCGATGGCACCATCATCAGCGCCGACTCCCAGGAAGAGATAGAGCAGCTGCGACGTGCATTTCATTATCATAGCTACCTTTCCTTTACCATAAAACACTGCCAAGCCAAGACCGCCGCCCCTTCCTCGACGTCCTTGTCAAGCAGCAAGACACCCGATTCCGCACGAACGTGTACATGAAGCCGAAGAACCTAGGTATGTGAATTAACGGAGAGTGAGTGCCCTGAGAGGTATAGCCCTCCACCATCAGCGCCTTCGTCAGGAGGGCCCTCTCGCACTGCTCTTCCAGAGCACACACATAGCGAAAACTGGAATTGAACGGCCCAGTTCCTCGTCGACAACGGACACACTAATCGCGCCGTCGATGCTGTGATAGCAAAGAAAGTTGAAATTGTACCTCCAGGGACCCCGCCCCGACATCCCAGAGCCCATCAAGCTTTTTTCCAAAGAGCACTTTCACCGAAGGTATTAGGAGGACGAGCAAGCCCTCAAGACCATCATAGAGTCACAATGGAGAGAAGCCTTTCAGATCAACTGACTGTGAGAAAACATTTTACAAGAAAATTAATCTCACAAATGATATCACAAATCTGACCAGAGAGAAATTCTTATGCAATGACTGTGGGAAAGCATTTCCCAGGAAAAATAGTCTTACACGTCATATGAGAATCCATACTGGAGAGAAGCCATTCATGTGCAAAGAATGTGGGAAAGGATTTTCCAGGAAACATCATCTTACAATTTCATATGAGAATCCATACGGGAGAGAAGCTATTCTTATGCAAGGAATGTGGGAAAACATTTTCCTTGAAACCAAATCTTACAAGTCATATGAGAATCCATACTGGAGAGAAGCCATTCATGTGCAAGGAATGTGGGAAAGGATTTGCCCACAAACATCATCTTACAATTCATATGAAAATCCATACTGTAGAGAAGCCATATATGTGCAATGAATGTGGGAAAGCATTTTCCCAGAAACCAAATCTTACAAGACATATGAGATTTCATACTGGAGAGAAGTCATATATGTGCAACGAATGTGGGAAAGGATTTGCCCATAAACATCATCTTACAATTCATATGAAAATCCATACTGGAGAGAAGCCATATATGTGCAATGAATGTGGGAAAGCATTTTCCCACAAACTAAATCTTACAAGTCATATGAGATTGCATACTGGAGAGAAGTCATATATGTGCAACGAATGTGGGAAAGCGTTTTCCCACAAACAAAATCTTACAAGTCATATGAAAACCCATACTGGAGAGAAGCCATATATGTGCAAGGAATGTGGGAAAGCATTTTCCCACAAACCAAATCTTACAAGTCATATGAAAACCCATACTGGAGAGAAGCCATATATGTGCAAGGAATGTGGGAAAGCATTTTCCCACAAGCCAAGTCTTACACATCATATTAGGTTGCATACTGGAGAGAAAAAGAAACAACATGATAAAATAAACCAGTTAAGTGCAGGGATCTCTCAATGACCAACTATATGAGAGATCAAAATCACTCACAAAATCTGCTCAAGAAAATAAGGAAAATAAAGAAAAAATACAGAATAGAGGATGAACAAATGAGTGGAAAACTGGCAGAACACCAAGCCAATATGAAGGCCCTAGCTTCACAAATAGGAAAAAAACAACAGAAGATAAAAGTAAAACAGATAAATAGGCAGTTTGGTGAAAATCCAAAGATTGTGTATAGAAACATGACAAAAAAAACAGTGGAGGTACAAACACCTCCGAGCAAGGAAGACCTAGAGAGATTTTAGAAGCCACTGTTTGAAGACCCTAGACAACACCAAGAGAATTCATGGATTGACACCATTAGGCACAAGAACAGCCGTAAACAGCAAATGCCACCAGTAAGGTTCACCATCGAAAAAGTAACAAAGAAAATAAAAGAATATAATAATTTCAAGATAACAGTAATAGCAAGACCCAAATTTCTGGCTAAAAAGATCACAGCACTACGTCACACTTATGCACAAGCCTTTTCAAGAGTGGCTCAAGCAAGAAATACCAACCTTCTCCTTAAAAGCTCAGAGACTGAGCTCCCAAACAAATATAGGCCCATCTGCTGCCTTCCAACACCCTACAAATGGCTCACAGGAGTCATAGCAGCTAATAAACAAAATAATATTAGAAGATTGTAAGAAAAGACAAAGGAATCTTAATATGGCTTGGATAGATTACAAGAAGGCATTTGACACTGTACCGTGCACCTGGATATTTAAATGTATGGAATTAGACAACATCAATGAGGAAATAAGATCTTTCTTGGCAGCACAGATGAGTAAGTGGAAGACCACTCTGTCTAAAACACTCTGAGGGCCAGATAGTAATTCCAGACATAAATATCTAAAGAGGAATATTCCAGGGTGACAGCCTGACTTCTATTCTGCTTGACCATAGATCCGCTTAGGAAAATCTTGAACAACATTAACACTGGCTATGACCTAAGTAAAAGCAGAAGCCGAAAAGAGAATAAAAGAGTGACCACCTGCTCTTCGTGGATGACCTGAAGTTGTTTGCAGACTCAGAAGAAAAACTGGAAGAACAAGTTAGGACAGAGGAGTACTTGGGAATAGAAGAAAACACTGGTATAGAACGCAAGAAAGTGAGAGAAAAGATAAAGAAAGAATACATCAGCCACTGTCATAAACCAGCTGGCAATACCATTGGTGACATGTGGTTTTGGCATTGTAGACTGGCCACAAGGTGAGTTAGACAGGATGGATATTAAAAGATTCTCACCGTACATTAAGTCACATACAGACACCAGAGAAGGTGGATTAGGCCTGGCTGAGATCAACCAGGCCTACAGAGCAGCAATAATAAGTCAAGGGTAGTACTTAAAAAGCTCTGGGGATGAAAACATCAAAAAGGTTGCCCAACATCATAATGGAGCCCTGAGCCAACTAACATCAGTAACAAAACAGGCTAAGAACTTCACAGGAGATCTGATAGAAGACACAGAGGGTACTGAACAGACTCCAGCAAAAACGATAGCCAGGAAGACCAAGCAGAAATACAGTCACAGAGAGGAGAAACTTAGAATGGAAAGGTAGAAAGACCATGGAAGGGCAGGAAGATTTCAAGACGAACTGGAAAAAAGTTACATAGACAAAGAAGAGTCACTCAGATGGATAAGAAATGGAGATCTAGGTTATGATGGAGAAAGACTGATAATAGGAGCACAAGATCAAGGCTTCCTGACAAACAGCTTCAAGAAAATGGCGGGTATATCAGCAAATGACCAGTGTAGGTTTTGTCATGCAGTGGGTGAGAGTGCGAATCATCTGATATCAGCCTGTGAAACCCTGCTTGCAGATGGTCACTACACAGCCCGCCACAACAAGATCTGTAAATATATACATTGGAAAATATGTAAAGAATACAGAACTGAAGTGAAAGAAAAAGTGTGGGAGCATGAACCACATCCAATCACCTCCAACAGGAAGATATATAGAAGGAGGTGCTATAAGACCTCCTATTGCCATCTGGAACAATGAGGAATAAACAGCAAAGATTATAAATGTGACAGTACCCAGTGACTTTGGCCTCAATAGAGCTTAAAAGCATAAAATAACAAAATGCCAAGACCTGAAGAATGACCTGAAAAGCACATGGGAACTGAAGGAAATAGCAAAAACAATACCTTTGGTGGTAGGAGCAACAGGACTTATAAAGAAAAACCGGAGAAAATATCTTCAGGTTAAACGAAATTCCCCAGTATAAATGAGGTGCAGATTGCTGCCCTCAAAGCAATGGTAAACACCTTGAAACGAGCCCTTGGATATAAGGCTAGTGGAATATGAAGGTGCAATCACAGACCCCAGGCTGGAGCCCATTGCACCCCTGATATAAATTGAAAATTAAGAATAACATTGAAAATTAAGAATAACAGAAGCCAGAGAGAAACCACATTGTTGCTCTACATGTCAAAGAAGTTTTTCTCAACCAAGTCCTCTCAAAATACACGAGAATTCACACTAGACAGAAACTGTTTACTTGATCTCTGTCCAAGTAGTTTTTATTACATGATTTTATTTAACTTGACTCCTGCGTCTGTTTTGAATGAAGGTGTCGCAAAAGGTGTGTAAAAACTCATGCTAGAAAGAAGTCATATCCTGTATCTGCACTTGGTTTCCAAGAGTTCTTTTTCATTAGGTTTTTTCATTAGGTTCATCTTAGAATGAATATGTTAACTCAGAAGAAAGACGTCATTCTTCCACACGATGTTGAAACAGTTTTATTTCTTGTAGATTCATAACATATGTGAGCACTCATGGAGGATAGATATTGTTCTTTTACACTGCATGTTGTACTTTTGTCTTGTATTCTGCAAATCACAGTCATTGGTTCTGAATGACAGACTGTTCTTCAGGTGTCAAAATGCACAAGCAAAGTCACTCATCAGAGAGGATGTTTAGTTGCACTGTCAGATTTGTTAATGTTTTGCGCCCCAAAGTAAGTTGCACTTGATGGGGAGATAATTATTTTGAACTTGTCTGCAAAATCTATAGAAAAAAGGCAACAGCAACCTAAGGGATGATAAAAAGAAAAGCCACATAGTTTTTGTGATCCAAATCATGACCATCATCATTGCTGTTATTCAAAGAAGAAAAGGAGAATCTGGAGGAGGGTCTCACTGAAAATGCAGATGAAGGCTCTTCATTTGCAGAGTCTTTATTAGAAGTCAAGGCAGAGCCAAAGTATTTTGGCCAGAGTGAATTTGATGCAAAATGGTTGTGTAACCTTTATGCAAAGGTAAAATAAATAACTGTTTTTTTCTTACAATTGTTTTCAATGAACACTGTACAGTGCTAGGTTAAGAAACTTTCATTTGCCTTCTCCACTCTTCTAGTTCCTGTGTATTTTTTGTATGATTTCCAAATAAAGAATTAGTATTATCTTTGGCTGACACGAAGTTTTTTCCTTTTGTTATTCAGCATTGTGCATATATGCACTTGTATATGTAGTTGTAAGCTTGAATATTACCATGAAATGTTATTCTTAGTGGAAATAGAAAGGACTGATATGTTCATTAAACTCCAATGAAATTTTGGTGCATTTTTTATATGATTATTTCTTTATATGTTCTTGGTTTTAATCTTCTACAAAGATTGTGCTACAGCATTTGTAAGTAAATCATAATTCCTTGTATCAGCTCACTAAATACTACAGTGGACTGTGTAGTGTTTTGTTTTATGTTAACCAGTCTGAAGTGTATAGACTAGACTAGTTATATAAATGACTAAAATGATGTGTTATTCTGATTAGATTAAACATCTTTTTTTATTTTATTTCATTGTATAAACATTGAAAATATTGATAAATAATAAAAATTGTTCATACATAAATACAATTTTTCATTTGGCCCCATTAAAACTTAAATATCAGAATAATATTCTTCACTGCCAAAAGTGAATGAATGCACCATGATGTGGTCTGAATGCACCGAGTATCTGGTCCCAGTGCACCTCTTCCCAATTGAAGTGCGTCTTTCCTTGTGGTCCCAATGCACCAACTTCATTCACATAAAAGCTGCCCTTTGGCGAACTGTATAGGTGACTATACTATTCACTTTGCAGGATTTTTTTTTTCTATAAAGTGAATCAGTTTAAAGTCTGAATAAAAACAGAATATTACAAAACCAACAAACACATCCTGCTATGAGGGAGAAGTTTAAAATATGATAACCTACCTCTTAATTCAAACTGCAAGTCTAACTGTTTCTGTAGCTGGTGGTTAACCTCCAAAAGAAATGACTGTACTAACTTCTCCTTTGGATCTGTGGTGGCTGCTCATCAAACTGTGTAGCTAACCCAGCTCCTTTTATTGGGTACCAGGTTTCATCTTCGCCTTAGATGTGGCATTGGGTGGAGACGGGGGAATGAATGATGGAGTGACTGGGATTTCTTCTCTGCCCCTTCATCCTTCTCCTCCTTTGGGCGAGAGTGGATCCGGCCATCATGTGTTGGAACTGTCGACCCATGTAAGGAAGTTTTGAAATGGAGCAACCATTCTATTTATCTTTATAGAGTATAGAAGCAACTGCTTATATATATCTATATATATATATATATATATATATATATATAAATGATAAATATATATATATATTATATAGAAATCCTTTAAAAATAAAAATTATACAGTATTTTATAGACTTAAGCATAAAAACAAGTGTTTTTTTTAAAACATTCCCAGTGGACAACGAGTCTAAATTATAAAAGGACAATGAGAAGAATTTTTTTAATATATAAAATATGTAATATTTTCATACAAATATAGCTGCTATTGTTTATTTTATATTTATATCTATTTCATATATATTTTTATTAAGAATTTCCGCTAATCACCTGATAGGTAATGAGTCTTCATGATTTCCATAATCTATCTTGTATATCAAACGGAGAAATATTTTACGAATGAGACTTACTTTAAATCATGGATGATATTCTGTATAGTTACAAGATGCTGTTAGTTGGTTTAAACATCATTATTTGAGGTCAGTCTTTTAAATAAATGGTATAATAGTCCTGACCCTGACACTTTGATATGCCTAGAGATGTGGTTTTATATATATATATATATATATATAATATATATATATATATATATATATATTGACTACCACTTTATCTCAAATGTGACGAATTCAGTGCTAAAAATTTTAGTCCAGTTTCCCACTCAATGACGTCTTGGATAGAATAACAAGACTCGACAAAATCTTCCAGGAATATTTGAACATTTTTAATTATGAAATTTTTACAAATGCTACTGAATTCTATATGATTTAATTAAAGGTAGTACTACATCCATTAAGGGTTAAGGAAAGATTTTTTATCATTTATAATATTCAAATAATTCGTAGGCATTGCACGCTTAGGCCTATTTAAAGGATGCATTTAATGAGTGAAAATTCACTTTACATATTGAGTGACATTATTATTGCTGTATTTTTGTTATTATTACTGTATTATGTATTTTTATTATGATTTTTTATTACTATTACTGACTTGGTTACTCATCATGATTCTTGAAAATATTCAAGTAGTACATACTGGCTATACATATTATGAGGGATTTGTTAGTTAGCAGACTGTTACTTCTGAGAAATCTATAAAACATTCAAGAGATGAGGCTACTTAGACGTCATAATAAATTGTCGCTACAATCTATTCAGAATACTACAATAAGAGCTTATATATAGGAATAAGTAAACATGTTATCTTAACTGTGAGTAGTTAAAGGACAGGAAAAACTAAGCCAGATAACCATTTAAGAATGCTGGGTGACCCTATCCTGAAATGGTGTAACACCCATATAAGTTACCTATACAAAGATTCTCCAATTGTGTATTTCAACTTTTATGACAATGAAAAAGAAATCTAAGCTTCCCACTATGTACATTATTATCAATAATGTCACCTTCAGTAGAGCTTCAGAACCACTGTAAGGACAAGAAAAATCCTTCAGTATAAAAAAATGTAATAAAGAAATATATTGGTACTCAACCAATTGCAGGCAGCAGGAGAGTCATTAAGAATCAGCGACAAAGGCTCAAAGAGATGACTACAATTACCAATAAGTATTTGCCCTAACACTACAATACTTGATACTCATCGTAGTTCATCCAAGCAAGAAGTGACTGACGCTAATGCTTCGGAGAATGTTATTATGTCTCGACATGAGTAAGATGAGGTGAAGTTTGAGACTGTGATGAACAATAAGCCGTCGGGGCCAGAGCACATCCAGGTGGCCGCAAAATACGCCGTCCAAAATATGGAGTCTCAGGAATATTTATAAATGCCTCGTAAGGGACCCTTGACTCAGAGTAATATTAGCAGAGCCATAAATATACGTCAGCCTTGTCGATGACTCGTTACGAATGAAGACCGACTCATACTGAAGACTGGCTCTCAAATGAAAACTCAAGACTGGCTTGAATCGACTGCCCTCAGGCTCTAACAGCAATCTATCCTCTGTTATTGGCAGGTCTTAACGCTCCCTCGGAAAGAACAATAATACAGAGATATGAGGAGTCAAATAATTGCCAACTATCATTAGGGCTGCAGGAAGCACAGTAGGCTGTACGAAGTATTTAAGTAATAATAAACAAACTTGAATAGTTACGGATCCTTTCTGCCACCTTACGAAAGTACACCAGAAATAACTGGAATTCTGTATACAAAGATGGTCTATCAGAATAATCTGCTTAATTCCAGATGAGATACTTTGTACAACCTCACAGAAACTCACTCCAAGGAAAATCACTCTTTTGGAGGTCATTCTATGCCGCTGGTTAAATCTATTTTGTGAGGATTGCTGCAGGTGTAAGCCCAGGGAGCCCCACTTCCTTGTGGTGTCACAGAAGATAATGACATTTATAGAAATGCACTTGGAGAGGTGCACATTTTTCCATTATCAAGATTGAACATCACCTTGCCATCTTTGTTTAAATGTGTACATCAGATTTACCAACTACTTGGTCAGACTCGAAACTTAATTCTCAAAATATGGGAAAGCATTTTATCGCCAGCCTAATAAAATGTCAGATAGAAATGGCTAAGAAATGTTTTAAATCCAACATCGCACATAATTCCAGATATTCGTCAGTCCTCAGTAGAAAGAGCGTTCCAGGTAGAAGCTCTTTTTTACCCGAATCTGCAGTTTGTGCTCGCAATGCTAGTCAGGCTGTTGACACAAAAATTGCATCATTTACTAGTATGAGGTTTTATACTAGTACTCTGTTTGCTACGGTTTTTTTTTATCCAAGTTACAACTAAAAGGTGGAATAGTCTGCTGAGCCCAGTTGTGGAATCTTCTGATCTCCAAATCTTTAAGAGGAGCAAATTCTGAATCCTTCTCTTTCTCTCTCTCTTTGCAGACTGATTTCCCTTTGGAGCCCTCTTCGGTTTATTATAGTCTGTCGATTCTGTCCGTGACGAATATTCCTTCGGCTGAAGATTTAAAGAAAGAAAAAGATATGGTTCTCTTGACCCCAATGGCTAATTGACTTATGCTTTGTGTTGTCCAGCAAAGTTGTGATACCTTGAGCCCCTCAAAGATAGTTTTATCTCCGTTCTCACTTCTTTCCTTCTATCCACCTTGAGACTCCTCTCCTTCATATTTTATTTTCTGAATCTCTTCTTTTATCTTGCTGTCCAACCACTCCAACTCCCTTTTCATATCCTTCAGCGCTGAATTGGCTGAAGGTATGTACTCCAGCGCTTGTCTTTTTGGCCTAAATTCCAGGAATTTCATTAAAAACACTTTATTGCTGATTGTGTAACTAATAGAAATGTGTTTTTCCTTCATTAAAAAGGTTTGTTCCAAATTTCTTGTACTGGCATTATTTCTGACTAGGAAGACCGTTCTATTTAACCTCACATAAACAACTCTGTGGGTTTCAAGCTTGGGTCTTCAAATTCATCATGTAGTACCTCAGGGGAACCCATCTGTTACATTCTATCATCCACAGTTTGCTTCGAAGGACTTGTCTAAGCTATATTCTGTGATTGGACCAAGTTGTCTTCTTCCTACAGAGGTACTCTGGAGTATTAACCGAGATCGAAATATGTCAGTGTCGCTCTATACAACTATTATAACTTCCCAGCTCATGATTTTCACCTTTTTTTCAGAATTAAACTTATTCTCGCCTTTCTCGAAATAATGATAAGTGTCTCCTCCCGTCTAAAATGACGCCAGATAAAGAACCCTACAAGTAACAACAGATAATTAAGGGCGGTGAGCAACACTGCGATATTGTAATTGTCACTCCAACTTGTCCGAAGTACAATTTGTGAACCAACTGACTTGAAGCCAGAGACAATCGACATTCTGTGACGAACTAAAGCAGTGGTAAGACAAAGCAAACTTCATTCATGAATTATCCGAGGAACCATCGTTAACATATAACAGCATTGTTTGGAAAGCAACCAGTGACCCTATAAGTATATCAATCCTCTGACCTGTGAGTTGTTTGCAAATGTAGGCCTAATGTTCTTTGCAATCATGATTGGTTACCTACATACAGTGTCGAACAAGTGATTCTTTTTCTAATGATGAGAATAGTCCTAAAAATGAATCCATGGGTGTTTTTGCTACTCGCCCACTCTGTCAGTAAATTAGATCTCTCTCTCTCTCCATCCTCTCTCTCTCTCTCTCTCCTCTCTCTCTCTCTCTCTCTCTCTCTCTCTCTCTCTCTCTCTCTCTCTCTCGACAAATTTTAGTCCTTCGTATTCAACGCCATTTACATTTCAATTTTTTACTTCAAAGTAATAAACCCTGCTTTAAAAATGATTGACTGGTCAGGTATGCATAAACAATGACAGAACCTGTAGGCCTTACAAGCAGTCACCAATGGGTGCCTAAAGTATTCCAGCTGAAAACTCCAAAAACAGATGGCTGAAGCCACCAGCAACGCACAATAAAAAGTTTCCAGGAAAACAGGAATTCAGAAACCAAGAGTTAAACTATAATGAAGAGTTATATATGTCTAAGTTTCGGAACCAACTGGCGATTGTCAAATGGGAACACTTTTCTGTTATTCATTCCACCTTTGTGGTCTTGCACGCATCAACATAAGCAGTGGACAGTCCTGTTTAACCTTCCAAAATAAAGTTCCATAGTATTTTTCATGTTCAGTGTTTACTGAAATAATATCTGTCAAATTTTCCAGTTTTCATTACTATCAACAATATATAAAAAGCTCAAATGAATCCAGAATCCACAGAGTCGTATTTCTAAACTGCCATAGAATAAAGTTCTCCTTTAATGATGTCAGCTACCTAGGAACCTTCAACTTAAAACAGAGACAGCAACAGGACTACTGCTTATTGCATGTCCTTCCTTCAATCGCTCAGAGGTGGTAATGAGATGCTGTGGTAGTCTTTTATTTAGCAATAATGGACTTTTACTACGGTCTACCAAGCAACGAAAGGACACCTTCACAAGGAACAACAGAATTACCTTCAAAAACCGTTGACATCATATCTCGTTCACTTTGCATGAAAGCACTTCAACCACCTCACTTTCATAAACAGCTATCATACACAGATCAGAAGCACAGGATGAATAACCACATAAAATATGAGAACGACAAACCTAGTACTATTCAGAATGAAATCTGGGTTTGACAAGAAGGTTCCTGACCCTGTCATTGTATATTCAAGATAGACACTCATAGTAAAAAAGAAGTTCAGACCAATCCTGTGTAAATCTGTTGGCCTATTCCTACCTCCATATCAATACATTAACATATTAACTATGCATAAGGCCTCCAGTGATGGTAGTGTTTATAGTATAAATGATTTATAGTTTTTTGACTGAATGCAAAAATATTTGCACTTGTCTCCAACCTTGAATGATAGATGTGATAATGCTTATTTTTTTCTTTCTTTTTTACATTTAACTAAACAGAAAATAAATAAATATATATAAATAAATGAATAAACTTACAGAGTTCAATTGTCGACTCCTATCCTGCCATGAATGTTGTATTTGGGAGTGAAGTGGCTCCTCCTCCCCCTCCTCCTCTTTTGGTGCAAACAAATGTCGTTTCAGTACTACATCCACAAAGCAGACTCGATACAAACCAGTTCGTCTCCACACAAGAAACTGAAGAGCTAAAACCGATTTCTTCGAAAATTTAAGGTTTGTCATAGAAAAAGTCGCCTTTGTGTCATATTGATAGACACTTACTTATCTGACACAAGTAAAGACTGTATCTATTTCAGCTAAATCGAAGTTGACATATTTCAGATCTTTAGTTCGTTTTGAAATTCCCTTAATTAATTGTTAATCTATTTGGATGACATTCATTATTCCTATACAAAAGCTACCTCGGATACTGCGTTGATTCACAATTAGAAATCTCATAGGGTGTCTTCAATTTACTGATTGATTTCTCGATACTGACTTAATATAAAACAAGATGCTAAATCGACTGTAGGCAATTGACTCATTCACCGATAATAATAAACTAAAAAAAAAAAGTAATAAATCGATGCGCTTAGCCAAATGGTTCCTGAAGACTCACTGCCACTGATCACTTCAAAACAATGAATTTGCAACAATAGACCGGGTACCAGATATCACTTTGTTGGGGGACATATATAGCTTTCAATATTACTAGATATATATTTTATAGTTATTATTCTTATATATCCATAAATATTATACAGTGTTTTATATTTAGTTTTTTAAAACTTATTTTAGAGCTTAAGCAATAGCTATTGCTGTAGAATGCCTGAAATGTAATGTAGTTGCTTTGTAATGCTTTTTTTAAAATATATTTTTTATGAATATTTAGCGTCTTTGCAACGTGGAAGAATCATATTTAAGAACAAAGGAAATCGGAATGAATTTCCAATATTCATCTCATATTCAATCACTAAAATTCGCTGTCATTTATTCAAATAAATGGTCGAATGTTTATGTCAACGAGAAAGAAACTGGGTTTACAAATTTGATTAAATTCTCTGTTTGGATTTTGGGTCTGTAATCAATTCAATTAGCGTTTTATTTCTGCCTTATTCAATAATCTAATGACCTAAACGATCTAATAATAATAATAATAATAATAATAATAATAATAATAATAATAATAATAATAATAATAATAATAATAATAATAATAATAATAATAATAATAATAATAATAATAAAAACTACATTGTATCAACTGTCTTTGTGGATGTACTGAAACACCTTGATTCGGAATGGCGCCTGAAGTGAAAGTCCGTCTGCAAACGAAAATATAGCTTCATTAATTATTTATTACGGGAAAAATGTTTTAGTTATAGATAGACCTAAAACCACAAAGGAGTAATATGAGCTTTGGGACAATAGCATATTAGATACAATATATAACGTCACTCAGCGCCAACACGAGAATTGAGACCAAAAGGCTTGAAAGGCGTAACAGGAGGAAAACCTCAAAAGAGCAGTTGAAGAAGAAGCACTATGAAACAAGTGTTAGGAGAGGGTTAAGGAACGTAAGACGGAAGAAGGAGAATACGAACGGAGGTACAGCAAAATGAATGAAAGGGGCTGTAACAGCAGCTTGGGAACCTTATAAGTAACTATGCCTTTAGTGCACCGCGCGTGAGGTGGTGTACTTACGGTACTAACCCCTAATGGTGCTTTGGGGGCCATGAAGACCTTATAGATTTCTCTCCTCAAAACACCTGAATGGCGTCGTGTAGCACAACATCAGAAATGCTTGAACGTCATTCAATAATGCCCGATGCAGCTTATTAATTCATTATTCTGTTACCAGTTCTCAATGTTAACCGAGACTGGCAGATTCGAAGAGAGCGGTATAAGCAGCGAGCCATTTCCCACTCTAAAAATATAGTACCTGTCGATGGCATTCTTAAAATCATCATCATCATCATCCTGGTGCCATATCCCCGAGGACGTCAACAATTATGGCTCGCCATTCCTCTCTATTTCCAGCTCTCTGCAGCAACTGAGCTGCAGACATTCTTCCTCCAGTCATTCTCACCAATCCATCCATATATTTTTGTCTAGGTCGTCCTCTCGGTCTCCTTCCATTGATCTTTTTGTCTAGGTCATACTCTCGGTCTCCTTCCATTGATCTTTTTGTCTAGGTCATACTCTCGGTCTCCTTCCATTGATCTTACCTGTGAGAGAGAGATGCTCTAGTTCTTGTCTTCTCACTATGTGACTCTCAAACTGCATTGTCTACCTCTCACTGAGGCTAGAAACTCTCTTTCAACACCTACTCTCTCTAATACTTCCTCATTAGTTTCCCTTTCTGTCCATGATATTTTTAACATCCTCCAAAACCACATTTCTGCAGCCTGTAACCTCTCCTCGTCTGCCTTCCTCAAAGTCCAAACAAAGCACTTCACAAACCTCCTCCTTAGATTCATGGATATTTTCGAGTTGGTGACTAATTTCTTGATCTTACCAAATGCATCTTTTGCCATGGATATTCTCTTCTTGATCTCTTTTTCGCATTTTCCATCACTTGTGACAGTGCATCCTAAATAATTAAAACTATCGGTCTGTTTAACTGTTTCAGCATCAATTCTTATATGTATTCTTGGGGGTATTTCATCCTTGGTGCTAAACATACCTACTGTTTTCTTGATATTTATTGACAGACCTTTTTCTCTGCTGGATTGGTGTAAAGTACTGATTAAAGCTTGAAGTTTATCATGGGAGTCTGCAACAAGTGCTGTATCATCAGCATATCTGATATCATTAATATTGACTCCTCCAACCTTAATTCCTTCCATATCCCTGAGATCTCTCGTTATCATTTCACTACACAATTTGAAGAGATCAGGTGATAACACACAGCCCTGTCTTACACCTCTCTTGATACATCAAGAGAGGTTTCAGATAGAATAGATTATTCTTCATATGATCTCTTGAGTGGAAGGAAGGAAGGAAGGAGGGAAGAGTCCCCTTTTTCAGATCTTAACACAAAACTTACTGTGTAACTTGGTGCTATCAGGATTGTTCTATATACTTGGTTGTCTACGCTTTGTAGTTCATTAATTTCTTTCTTGTCTTAACACTCCATGACTTCCATGACATGTATGTAGGATGGTATCACTAATCCTTTTCTAATACAGTTGTCATATCTTTACCCTGCTGCATATAGCTAAAGCTTTTATTGCTGACTGCATTAGACATATTTGCATTTTTCTGATTTGCTTTAATTTGGGCAAAATTTATCTGAAGCTTTTTGTGTTTCATATTGTTGATCGTTACACCCAGATATTTACTTTGCTTAACTATTCTTATTCCTTCTAATATGTTGCATATTTTCTTCATCATCAGTACTATGCCAATCATATATTAATATATTGATCTTGTCTTCTTTGTGTGGTAAAGCCTGATTGCAGTCCATGCATTTTTAAAATCCCTAATATGCTTCTCTATTTTGGTCTTTAGGAACCCCATGAAAATTTTATGATACATTCCATCTGGCCCTGGTGCTTTATTTGATTTATTTTCTCAAGTTGATTTTGTACAGTTGATTTTTTACATCTTCGTCAGTTATATTGACTTTTACAATAGGTTTAATATCTGTCTAAGTTAGGTCATGCATTTCATACATATGTTCTCTTAATGATACAGTCAAACCTCGGTTTTCATACGCCTCTCTTTTCATTCATTTCGGTTTTTGAAAACTTTTGTAGACTTTTTTCTACGAAACTTTGTCTCGGTTATTGTACGTTTCCTCGGTTTTTGCACAATTGAAAACGCTCCATCCAGGGCCCAGTGCGTGACCGGGCCCCATATCAAGCACCTAAACAAAGCATCCCGTCTTCTCTCGTGACCCATTCTGGCTTTATTTCTCGCTGAACAACCATCTTGGCACTCACATTCCACATTACCACACGTGTTTGTTGTGTTTTGTACTAACTTTGCCGTAAAAACTAACTGTGCAGTATCCATCATGGGGCCAAAGAAAGCTGCAAGTGCCACTCCTTCAGTAAAATGTACCAGGAATATGATTGAATTTAAGAAAGAACTTGCAGCAAAGTATGAAAGTGGTACACATGTAGCTGATCTCACTAAGATGTACGGCAAGTCAGTGTCGATGATCAGCTCTACCCTCGCAAAGAAACATGAAATCAAGGCAGCTGATGTTGCAAAGGGGGTCACTTCATTAACAAAACAGAGACTGCAATTAGTGGAAGACGTGGAAAAACTTCTGTTAGTGTGGATCAATGAAAATCAATTAATGGGGGTTAGTGTGTCTGAAGTGATCATTTGTGAGAATGCTACAAGAAAATGCCAACAACTAGTGATGCTCTTGGTGATTTAAAGGCCAGCAGAGGCTGATTTCAAAAATTCAGAAAATTTGTTCAGGAATTCAAGGGAGTATCTTGAGGCTGAAGGATTTCTCCCACAACAGGTCTTCAGTTGTGATGAGACAGGCCTGTTTTGGAAAAAAAAAAGCCAAAACGGACATAGATTACACAGGAGGAAAGTTCATTGCCATGGCACAAGCCTATGAAAGATAGACTAACACTCTTGGTCTGTGGGAACGCCAGTGGGGATTTCAAAGTGAATACCCCTACTTGTGTATCATTTTGAAACTCCCAGAGCATTCAAGAAAAATATTGTGATCAAGAATAAATTGCCAGTGATGTGGAAGACCAATACTGTGGCGGGATCACAAACTAAAAAACAAAAACTCTCAAAGCACAGGTACTTACCAACTACTTGACACACTCAGGGCGAGGAGCTGCGCTGTCTGCTGGATACAGCCATTGTAACACAATACACAAACAACCAAACAAGGACAACAACTGCACAATAATTCAATAAATACTATACAACAAAAGACCACTGTACAAACAATCACTAAGAACATCAAATAACAATAACACGACAAGCCAATACAATCACAGCAACTCACCAACAATAACACTCAACAACTCACAACTCATCTACAACACAACAGAACTCACAAGCACAACAAATTCTACAACACAGGCACAACAACCTTCAAACATACAATATCAACAATGAGAACACACTACACGATCTTAACATCGATACCAGCCACGAAACTCCCTCTCTCTCTCACGCAACCCTCGAAAACGTAGTCAAATGGAACAAACAGATCGTTCCCCCATAGTACAAAGTCATGGGTCACAAAACAAATTTTCGTTGAATGGGTTAATGAAGTGTTTTGCCCGAGTGTCAAAAAGTACCTGCAAGAAAGTCAATTGCCCCTCGAGTGCCTCCTGGTAATGGAAAATGCTCCTGTTCATTCTCCTGGCTTCGAAGACCAGTTGCTGGATGTATTTAATTCATGAGACCAACAGATCATTTCAAACTTCAAGAAACTCTACACCAAAGCACTATTTCAAAGGTGTTCTGAAGTGACCTCAGACACTGAATTGACCATAGGATCACTTACAAAATATATTGCCAAATTGCATAAGCCTATTTAGAATAAGGCTTGGCAGGGAGTGACTTCCAGGACAATGAACTCTGCTTGGAGAAAATTGTGGCCAGTGTTACCTCGAGAAGGATTTCAAAGGGTTTGAGGCTGACTGCGACGACCCTACGCCTGTTGTTAATATTATGATTATTATTTGTTTAAGCAGCCATTTCCGACTAAGTCCAATTGGCTGTATGTACCTATTGTGGAGTCTATTGTGTCTCTGGGGAACTCCATGGGCTTGGATGTGGAAGAGCTAGTGGATGCCCAAAAAGGAGACCTAACCACTGAGGAGCTGCAATACCTTCAGCAGGAACAGCAACAGACGGCAGATGAGGAATCCGAGGAGGAGGAAGAGAGAGGGGATACTGTGCCTACTTCAGTGATTCAAGAAATGTTTGCTAAGTGGAGTGATATTTTAATTACAATCCGTGTCTCTAACATGTTTAATGACCATGTTTTGTACCATTTCAGGCAAATTTTAAAGAGACGCAAAACAAATGTCTCTGGATAGTTTTGTTATTCGGCAGGGGACCAGTGACTCTCAAGTCTGTCCTAGTGTCAGTAAAAAACGAACGTGGAAGTAACCTCAGACAGTGCCACTAAAAACGTAGAGAAGTAACCACGTACGGGTTCATGATACCTGAAGTCCTTCTGGAGGGAGATTCCCCTTCCAAACAATAACCTCTCCTTTCTGTCTTCCATATGCTAACAAGAGTCTTCCATAAAGGTAAGAGTGATGTTTAATGTTCATTATTCATTTCTAATTGTTTTCTGTAAATAAAACTGTTTATTCTCTGTAAATAATATATTTTTTAAACATTTTGGGGGTCTGGAACACATTAATACTATTTACATTTTTCCTCATGGGAATTATTGCTTCAGTTTCTGTATGATTCGGATATTTTTGGAGGTTCCAGAATGGAATATGTATGATAACCGAGATACCACTGTCTAATAATAATTATAATAATAATAAGGGAGGAGGCCTTCTCTGAGGGCTGTAGCATTGAATATTATAGCTGCTTCAACAGCATTTAATTTATGTAGAATCTCCTCAATTCTTCTTCTTATCTTTTTCTCATCCACTTCCGGTGCTCTCTCTCTCTCTCTCTCTGCTTCTTCCTCTCTTTTTCTCTCACTCTCACAGTCTCTTTCTCTCTTTCAATCTCTCCTCCTCCCTCTCTCATGATGGTGTATGGTGTCGGTTGGTTTCTTGTATTAAGGGTTCTGTTTGCCAATTTCCACACGAGTGTCGTCAAAGAAAAGGTTTTCAATAAAATCCCCTGCCCTCCTCAATACCATCATTACATAGAAGACACCTTCATAAGAGCCGACAAAGAAGAGGATCTTGAAACTTTAAGAAAGACTTTTGAAGAATGTTCTGTCCTCCATTTCACGGGCAAACGCAGCATTGATGGTGCCCTACCCTTCTTGGACGTTTTACATTAGACTTCTACGGGTTATACCTTCATGGTTTATATATATATAAAGGAAAAAGCCATGAACCCGGGTCTATGCTTTCATGGGTCCAGTGAATGTCCAGACAGATAGACATAAGAGATCTGTAGTAGATGCCTTCATCCGTCGTACCATCACACCGGGAAAGCAAAACAGAAACTAACAACACCAAAGTGGATCTATAAAAATATTTTATAAAAACTATATGCACCACAAATATTTAGAAGATGAAAAGGCTATCAGGAAAATAATGAAGGACAATGTCTCCACCACTGCAAAGGGGATAAAATTAGCCTCATAATTTACCATCAAAATATGAAAACCAGCCAGCTGCTTCTTAAAAACAACCTGGCAGAGTGGTGGAAGGATGCCACCACTCCTATGTCAGGATGACCACCACCAGACTCTCTAAGCGTCTTTCCTGCCACCTTCAAGAAGGGGCCATTTTAAATCATTACAGAGGAAATCATAACAGAAGACCAGAAAGAACTGAGCTCATAACGTAGAAATTATCGACCTAGCACCGTACTGAAGACGTCTATGGTTTCTCGAGGCACCTCATATATTAGAAAAAACCGAGTATACACACAGTAAAAGAGTAAAAGAAACAGAATTTCTCCCTGTCATCATAAGAAAAAATACAAGAAACCAACCGACATCATAAACCTTCACGAGAGAGAGAGAGAGAGAGAGAGAGAGGAGAGAGAGAGAGAGAGAGAGCACCGGAAGTGGATGACATGTCACTGGACAGCTTATAATACGTACCACCCACATGCTGGGTATCCTAACCACTAGCCAACCCCGGACGGACCTAGGTGATCTGAACGCCTCAGGGACAGATTTTGTCACCAACCTATGACCAACAAAATTCCTTGCTTAGTGACCTACCCACCGATTGTAGTACAAGCCCTGCCTGCTATAAATGCCTGTAAACCACATATCTTAATTCACTTACTTTCATACTCTCTTAGATGATTGCCTGTGCGCTGATATACCAGCTACATGCTGATGAGAAAAAGATAACATGAAGAACTGAGAAGATTCTATATAATTTAAATGCTGTTGAAACAGCTATAATATTCACTAATAACACCAAGACTGCAATGAAATTTTCTATGCTTTTAGAGGGACAAAATTAGTCTTGGTTGTTTTATGTGGGGAGGCAATCGTAAGCTACTGAATGTATGGGCTGCCAAAAATCATAGTCTATCTGTAAGTCCCAAGTTCAAGCCTCGCTCAGGCCACTGAAGTAAATCTTTACTAGTAATCATTTAATATTTGATGTTTTTTATGTAACTATAGGTTTCCCTTAAACTGGCAAGTCACCAACGGCATATCTCGGTCACCTGCACCCCATATCACACTGCCTTCAATGGTAATTGTAAGAACATCTTTTAGTAACAACATGAGCTATATTAGGTGTAAAATGACAGTTTTTTAAAGCAAATTGTGTTTTTCCTAACTATACAGACCCGAGATCCCTTACATTAAGAATTACTTTTGGCAAAGCTGGAAAATAGCCACTAGACTTTTAAACAGGGTGGTTGGGGGGTCCTACCTGCCTGAACGTATACATTCCAATTTATTTTTTGCCCAGGTATCAGATTGAGGAGTGGCATGAGGTGGACATGAGATGTAAATGACCTCAGGTTTGTATAGTTAGGAAAAATACAATTTACTTAAAAAAAAAATTGTCATTTGTTCCAAAACAATATACAAACACTTGGTCCTTTACATTAGGAGGACTGATATTTGGAAGGAGGAATCTGAATGAGACTCTAGAACTGGCTAGAGTTCGCAACACCTGGATTTTCTTCCTGGTTGAGAGAGCAAGGAATACGATTATGCCTCTGATGAATTGATCAGACTTCTGGGATTTTTTGATAGAGGGAGAAACGTAACCCCATTCAAAAGCAAGCTGGGATGAATCTGAGAGTTAAAGACAGTAAGGCAAATATAAGCAGTGTTTGTCTTATTGTCAGGGACCTCCCCTGGCAAGGAGAAAGGGGCCCGGGGCGGTTGCTTCTATACTCTATAAAGATAAACAGAATGGTTGCACCAGTTCCAGCATGTGGCGGCCGGATCCACTCTCTGCCCGTAGGAGGAGAAGGGGGATGAAGGAGCAGAGAAGAGAAGCTAGTCACTCCCTCATTCATTCTCCTGTCTCCCCAACTGCACATCTAAGAAGAGATGCAACCTTGTTCTGATAAAGGAGCTGGGTAAGCTACACAATTTGTTGAGCAGCCACCACAGGTCCCAAGGAGTAGCTAGCACAGTAATTTTTTTAGAGGTTAACTGCTAGTTACAGAAACAGTTAGACTTGCAGTTTGAATTAAGAGGTAGCTACTTAGTAAGGTAGTCAAGTTTTAAACTTCTCCCTCATAGCAGGATGTGTTTGTTGGTTTTGTAATATTCTGTTTTTATTCAGATTTTTTAAACTGATTCACTTTATCAAAGAAAGTAATCCTGCAAAGTGAATAGTATAGTCATCTATACAGATCGCCAAAGGGCAGCTGTTATGTGAATGAAGTTGGTGCATTGGGACCACAAGGAAAGATGCACTTCAGTTGGGAAGAGGTGCACTGGGACCAGATACTCGGTGCATTCAGACCACATCATGGTGCATTCATTCACTTTTGGTGGTGTAGAATATTATTCTGGTATTATTTAAGTTTTAACAGGGTCAAATGAATAATTTTATATATAATTTTTTTTTATTTATCAATATTTTCAAAGTTTATACAATGAAATAAAATAAAAGAGAGGTTTAATCTAATCAGAATAACACATTACTTTAGTCATTTACATAACTAGTCTAGTCTCAACACTTCAGACTGGTTAACCTAAAACAAAATACTACACAGTCCACTGTAGTATTTAGTGAGCTAATACAAGGCATTAGGATTTACTTACAAATGCTGTAGCACATTTTTTGTAGAAGATTAAAACCAAGAACATATAATAAAGAATAATCATATAAAACTGCAGCTAAATTTAATTGAAGTTTAATGTAGATATCAATCCTTTCCATTTCCACTAAGAATAACATTTCATGGAAATATTCAAGCTTACAACTACATATACAAGTGCATATATGCACAATGCTGAATAACAAAAGTAAGAAAACCATGTCAGTCAAAGACAATACTAATTCTTTTTTTAGAAATCATATAAAAAATACACAGGAACAATAAAAGTGAAGAAGGCAAAGGAAAATTTCTTAACCTAACACTGTACAGTGTTCAATGAGAAAAAATGTAAGAAAAAACTAAGTAATTTATTTTACCTTTGCATAAAGGTTACACAACCAATTTGCATTAAATTTGCTCTGGCCAAAATACTTTGGCTCTGCCTTGACTTCTAATAAAGACTCTGCAAATGAAGAGCCTTCATCTGCATTTTCATTGAGACCCTCCTCTAGATTCTCCTTTTCTTCTTTAAGTAACAGCAATGATGATGGTCATGAATTGGATCATAAAAATATAAATATGGTTTTTCTTTTTCTCGTCCCTTAGGTTGCTGTTGTTTTTTTTTCTATAGATTTTGCAGACAAGTTCACAATTATTATCTCCACATCAATTGCAACTTACTTTAGGGTGCAAAACATTAACAAATCTGTCAGTACAACTGAACATCCTCTCTGATGAGTGACTTTGCTTGTGCATTTTGACACCTGAAAAACAGTCTGGCATTCAGAACCAATGACTGTGATTTGCAGAATACAAGACAAAAGTACAACATGCAGTGTAAAAGAACAATATCTATCCTCCATGAGTGCTCACATATGTTATGAATCTACAAGAGAAAAACTGTTTCAACATCGTCTTTCTTCTGAGTTAACACATTCATTCTAAGATGAACCTAATGAAAAAACCTAATGAAAAAGAACTCTTGGAAACCAAGTGCAGATACAGGATATGACTTCTTTCTAGCATGAGTTTTCACATACCTTTTCAGACACCTTCATTCAAAACAGACGCAGGAGTCAAGTTAAATAAAATCATATAATAAAACTACTTGAAACAGAGATCAAGTAAACAGTTTCTGTCTAGTGTGAATTCTCTTGTCTTTTGAGAGGACTTGGTTGAGAAAAACTTCTTTGACATATAGAGGAACTATATGGTTTCTCTTTCGCTTATGTTATTCTTAATTTTCAATTTATATCAGGGGTGCAATGGTTGCACCTCTTTATTCCACTAGCCTTATATCCAAGGGCTCTTTTCTCGGTGTTTACAATTGCTTTGAGGGCAGCAATTTACACCTCATTTATACTGAGTAATTTTGTATACCTTGAAGATATTTTCTCAGATTTTTCTTTATAAGTCCTGTTGCTCCTACCACCAAAGGTATTTTTTTCTATTTCCTTCAGTTCCCATGTGCTTTTCAGGTCATTCTTCAGGTCTTGGTATTTTGTTATTTTATGCCTTGCAGCTCTATTGAGGCCAAAGTCACTGGTTACTGTAACATCTATAATCTTTGCTGTTTATTCCTCCTTTTTCCAGATCACAACATCAGGTCTCATAGCACCTCCTTCTATATATCTTCCTGTTGGAATTTCCTTGTCATACAAAAGATGGCAACAGACCTACTGGAGATGACCTGGATCTGGTTCATGCTCCTACACTTTTCCTTTCACTTCAATTCTGTATACTTTACACATTTTGTTGTGGTGGGCTGTGTAGTGACCATCTGCAAGTAGTCTTGCAGGCTGATATCAGATGACTAACACTCAAACGCTGCATGAAAAAACCTACATGGATCATTTGCTGATATGCCCCCATTTTCTTGAAACTCTTTGTTAGGAAGTCTTGATCTTGTGCTCCTATTATCAGTCTTTCTCCATCATAACCTAGATCTCCATTTCTTATCCATCTGAGTGACTCTTTGTTGTGTATGAAACTTTTTTCCAGTTCTTGAAATCTTCCTGCTCTTCCATTGTCTTTCTACCTTTCCATTCGAAGTCTCTCCTCTCTGTGACTGTATTTCTGCCTGGTCTTCCTGGCTATCGTTTTTGCTGGAGTCTGTTCAGTACCCTCTGTCTTCTATCAGATCTCCTGCAAAGTTCTTAGCCTGTTTTGTTATTGATGGTAGTTGGCTCAGGGCTCCATTATGGTGTTGGGCAACCTTTTTGATGTTTTCGTCCTCAGAGCTTTTCAAGTACTGCCCTATACTTACTATTGTTGCTCTGTAGGCCTGGTTGATCTCAGTCAGGCCTAATCCACGTAGGGTGAGAATCTTCCTGGTTTTAATATCCATCCTGTCTAACTCACCTTGTGGTCAGTCTACAATGCCAAAACCATATGTCACCAATGGTATTACCAGCTGGATTATGGCAGTGATCTTGTTTGTTTGATGTTAATTCTGACTTACTATCTTCTTTCAGCAGCTGATGTATTTCTTTCTCTGTCTTTTCTCTCATTTTCTTGTATTTTCATAGATCTCGTCTGCTATGACTCCTGTGACCCATTTGTAGGTTGTTCATAGACAGCAGATGACCTTATATTTGTTAGGGAGCTCAGTCTCAGAGCTCTTAGAGAGAAAGTTTGTGCTTCCTGTTGTGAACTCTCTGGTGATTCTTCTCCTTTTACTATTCTTGAAAAGACTTGCACTTAAGTGGTGTAGTGCTGGTGATCTTTTTAAGACAGAAATTTCAGATCTTGCCTATTTTTGGGGTATTGAAATGAATATATTCTTTTAGTTTTGTTACTTTTTCTATGATTTGCATTTGCTGTTTTGGCTGTTCTGCCTAATGGTGTCAATCCATGAATTCTCTTGGTGTTGTCTAGGGTCTTCAAACAGTGGCTTCCAAAATCTCTTTAGGTCTTTCTTGCTCGGTGGTGTTCATACCTCCACTGTTTCTTTCGTGTTTCTATAAACAATCTTTGGATTTTCACCCAAAAAAACTGCCCTATTTTTTTTTTTAATACTTGTTCTGATTTTTATCTGTTTGTTTTTTGTGTTTGGGTTTTTTTGTATTTCCTCATTTATTTGTGCAGCTAGGGCCTTTACTAGTGCCAATTTTCCACTCAATTGTTCATCCCCTATTCTGTATTTTTCATTATCTTCATTATTTACTTGAGCAGAATTTGTAAGTGATATTGATCTGTCATATAGTTGGTCATTTGAGAAATCTCTGCCGTAACTGGTTTATTTTATCATATTGTTTCTTTTTCCTCTCCAGTATGCAATCTCATATGACGTGTAAGACTTGATTTATGGGAAAATGCTTTCCCACACTTCAGTTGCACATGAATGGTTTTTCTCCAGTAGTAATCTCATATGAAGTTTAAGTTTTGGAGTCTGGGAAAATGGTTTTCCACATTCCTTGCAAATGCATGGCTTTTCTCATATGAAGTTTATGACTTTGTTTCTGGGAAAATGCTTTCCCACATTTGTTGCACACGAATGGCTTCTCTCCGGTGTGGATTCTCATATGAGTTGTAAGATGTGATTTCTGGGAAAATGCTTTCCTACATTCCTTGCAAATGAATGGCTTTTCTCCAGTGTGTAATCTCATATGAAGTTTAAGACTTACTTTCTGGGAAAATGCTTTTCCACATTCGTTGCAAATGAATGGCTTTTCTCCAGTATGTAATCTCATATGAAGTTTAAGACTTCGTTCATGTGAAAATGCTTTTCCACATTCCTTGCAAATGAATGGCTTCTCTCCTGTATGGATTCTCATATGAACTATAAGATTATGTTTCTGGGAAAATGCTTTCCCACAGTCATTGCACATGAATTTCTGTCTGGTAGGATTTGTGATATCACTTGTAAGATTAATTTTCTTGTAAAATGCTTTCTCACAGTCAGGTGATCGAAAGGCTTCTCTCCATTGTGACTATTCCTTCTTTCTTGTTTTACTTCCTTTTTGCAAGTTTGTGGATGTTTTTTCATTCACTGTTGAATTCATTTCATATGAATATTCATCATCTTCATTAGACTCACAGAATTCCTCTGGTTCTATTTTGATGTCCATCAATGGATCCAGAGACAAAAAGTCTCCATCACTGGTTCCACTAAAGGCAGCCATGTTGCTGTTTTCTTGATTTATGGAAGGCAGTGATAATGCACCTTCAGTTTCACTTTTCAAAGGAAATTCTAAAGAATATTCTGGATTCATTTTAGCCTTATATCCTGTCCCGTTCTGTAATGATAATGTGTTTTTTCAATTCACCAACTTTTTAACACAGAATTGTTTACAAATAATTACTGAATAAATCTGTTAAAAAATTAAGTACTATATCTTGAAGGACTACAAACAGATTTCACTGCTGATGTATGAATCTAATATTCAACATAAATTTTACTTGTTGTTTAAATTTGTTAAATACGCATACAGTAATTCACTGTTGTCTCATATGCTTAAGAGTTGCTATTGGTAATGTTCCATGTAGTACCATTAAACAACAGGCATTTCCCAAAATCCTGATGCTAATCAAAACTGATGAAGGAAGGAAGGTTCTTCTGAGGGAGAATCTGAAATCAAACAGTACAACACAGAGTTAGGAAACATAATGCCAGAACTGAGGTCAAATTCAATTCAGGTTCCCATAAAGGTCTCCGGCCGATTAACAAAGCGTTCATTTTGATAGTTCTATCCAAACATGAATACAATCCCACCAAACGTTGTCCAGACACAGCATCAAAACATTCCTGAGGCAACAATGCTACAATAGATTAACAGTTAATATTGACACCCACCACCTCACATCTGTAAACCTTCTTTACTTGAACACATCTTATTAACAAATCAAAGGCAGAAAATAGAAAATGCAAGACACCAGCATAAATGTTTTGTGAGATAACAGCAGGAAGGGTACAGTACACAGCAAATGCTCAGTTATATGTGACCCAGCTACTCATAACACCATATTATCCACAAATGCGGTAGATAATAAGAAGAAAAAATAGTAAGGGTGAATTGAGTAGTAATTTGAAGAGAGATGAAAGTTTTCAAATTAGTTTCACTGATTGTTATTGTGGATACAATACAAGAGTAGCTATTATGACCAGCAACACTACTGACAGTCTTGGAAGGTGCTGCTACATTTCTTCAAATATGACATTGTTTTCAGAGCTATATGAACCAGAGCTTTTAATGAAGGAATAGCTTTCAGTGCACGTTGGAAATGGGTTAACTGGTGGTTAAGAAGAGTGAGTAGGGTAATGAACCAAAGAAGGGGTGGCTGTGAAGGGAGATATGATATAAGGTTTATGTTTATACCTAAGAAAATTTCATATTACAGCATTTCTTCAAAATCTACATGAATGTATACATACAAAATAAAAATGAATAGAGTAAAAAGCCCGCCCTTTTGGTTTTCAATGCTGCAAAGCTGGAATAAATACATTTTTTTAAGTATTTTGTATTTTTCCTAATATACAAAAAACTTTGGAAAAGTTAACATCTGAAGTGACAATTACTTCAGTTCTAGAGAAAGGGAAGTGCGATGTGACACACATTTTATTGATGAACTTTAATGTTTTATGGTGTCATAATTATGGTCTCTTTATTTCAGATGGATTCGAAGTCACCATATGGTTTTTTATTTTGACTTGATAAGCTATGAATGTTTGACACTTAGAGAAAAAGGGGGTACTTTACTTAAATATGACTTTGGGAAGAATATGATAGTTTAACGTTTCTTTTTTTGGTTATTCTTAAATCATTTCATTCCACTTTTATGTTAGCTAATTTTGGGAAACGAAAATATAAGCGGGAGTTTATATTAGCCTAGTTGATACTTTGATCTTCAGCTAACTTCAGAGATGGCATTCAACAGGAAAGGTAGGCCACGTTACCAGTTAGGAGTTTTTTCATTTGTTTAAACGAGTGACATTTTGACCTCATAATATTTTGACCTTGAATAGTCCACATGGGCCAAATGGTGTGGCATCATTTAACCTTTCTGTCCAAGGAACTTGTGTCTGAGCTGTAAACTGCTCAGCAGATGGCATACCACACTTCACTCCTCCCATTGAGTGGAACATGTTATGACCATCTAAAGTTGCCACATTGTAACCAGCATTGTCATACACGGATATAGGATTGTGGACTGACTTCTGTAGACGTGTTTAATGTTACTGATGCCTCATCATTCAAGACTTCTCTATATGGTGGACAAAAATCGTAGATTAGAGAGTATATCTATCAGTACTCGTGATCCATACTTTCTGTATAGATGAACACTTAACTCGATCTGAATTGGGGAGACAAATGACCATGATTGTACTGCCACAATTACATATAGCGTGTTGAAGCTGACAGACTCCCTCTGAATGTTACTGTCATCTTCCCTACGTTTGAAGACCCTTTCTATCAATAACCTAAGAGACTCTGGAACAAACTCACTACTTCCTGATATGAGTTGCTCTGCAGAGGTAAACAAATGACACTCATAAGGGCGCAACAACCTGTCAACACAACTTTCAAGACCTGATTAAACAAACATCGAGAAACAAGTTAGAAATGCAATTTGACCGCCATTTTCTTTCAATAATTATTGGAAAAAGTGTCATGGGATTTTTTGTTTTTTACGAATTTTGGGATTACTTCCTATTGGTAATTAACTTCTGCATGTCCTGAGAGTATCAGCATACTGATCGAAATGTCTGGGTTCAACCCTAATTGTCCTGTGCTACAAGAACTTCACTCATACACACACCCTAAGAGAGAGAGAGAGAGAGAGAGAGAGAGAGAGAGAGAGAGAGAGAGAGAGAGAGAGAGCAGTTTTCTGTTGCTACCAAAAGACATTTTCTTCTGCTACTGAGAGCCTATTCTGTGTGTCCCTGAATGTCTAAGTGTGAGTGTTTAACATGTCTGCATGTATGAGTGTGAGTGTGTATGTAAGTGTGTGTATTCATGTGTGTGTAAGTGAGTGTATGCATGTGTATAAGTGTGTGTGTGTATTCATGTTTGTGTAAATGTGAGTGTATGCATGTGTGTGGAAGTGTGTGTGTATGCATGACAGAGAGAGAGAGAGAGAGTTAAAATGCCACCTAATCTGACACATCTGACCAATGTTAACTGTAGAAATAGATGGCAAAGTGCCATGCCCAGCACAAGACCGGAAATTCAGGTGTCGGATGTCGGCGTAAAATACTAACCAGTTAATAAATGAATATTGTCTGTAGAGAAACTAACTACTACAGAAAACTAACTGACCACTTTAGTAGGCCAACATGAAGACTCACAAAGCGCTGTAGAAATGAAGAAGTGTGATCACTAGATATCTTATTCACGTGAACTTCATCTCATTCTAACAAATCGCCAATAAAATATCAATTAAATAAATTCGTTCCCATTCACCCAAAACCTCCTCCTAACAGCTCTTCTCAACCCCCCAACGCCCCCTTTCAGGGTCTAACCAAGGCCATGGACTGCAATGAGGCCCACTTGCCTCCAATGGAACAAGTCAATTCTAAACGAGTAGTAACAAGAAGGGGAAAGGAAATAGATAAGCTCTATTTTATCAGGAATCATTGTTCAGTACTACTGTCCGACATGCAAATTATTTACTTTTTACATTTTCATTCTAATAAATCAAGCATAAATATCATCTCCTATAATTCCTGTATAGTTACTCAATGCGAAACACATTTTTCAGACCTTTTTTAGGCCCTCTCTCCTTTCACCCTTCTTAACCGCTAATAAAGTTGGTATGTCAGCTGTTAAGCACTTACAAGGGATTCCACACCAGTGAAAAAGTACTCACAGACAGCAGACAGACAGGTAAAACTACTGATTTTTGTAGTAAGATTATGCATCAGACTATTATTCTGAGTAGGACGCCTGCCTCCATCCATATGGAACCTTTAAATGGAGCTTTTTATAGAAACCAACTGTATATATAATTATTTAATAAGTTTCGTTTTTCAACTTGGTGAATAGGGTTAAATTGTATTATAGATATTTTGTGTCCATTTTTTACATGTAAACATTGTTTAGTCTATTTTGGAATGTTACTTCTGTAATTTGTTCAATTTATGTTCAATGTTAAGCAGTTTCTTGAACAGACTGTTTTATGCTGGTAGTTATCAGTGGTTGGAACTACAGTGTACCAGGTATGAGTTTCTGGAAATAGACGTTTCTTTAGGATCAAGGTTTTTCATGACTGACAGAGTATATCAGTAGAAGAAGTCTCCAGTTAAGAACACTTCTTTGGAAATTCGTTTTGCTTATATTGGATGTAAACTTAGAGTAACACAGATGTAAGTTTATTTCTTTACTGAAATTTGTATTTCATGTATGTGGTGTTTTCTAGTTATATTCAAACTATTGTCAATTCTATGTTTATTATGGAATTTCTATCTCAGTTTTAGTAAGTTTGTATATTTTGTTGTTTTCAGTTTCTTGAACCTCGTCGCCTTGTACTACTAGCATGGTACTCATCATTGGTTCTGTGGCCTTGGAGTACTGACCAAACTATAAGTCCTTACCGTAATGGTCAACCTAAGTTGTAGTCCTTAGTGTTTAACGTGGGAATGTTTTAAAGCTTAGTACGGTTTAAAGCATTTTGTGACATCAACTTGAACTTTATATCTAATTTTAATAAAGTAAGATCTGCTCGCCTCAAAGAGAAAGCTACACTGGCAGGTTTGATAGCTCAGTATGCTATGAGAGAAAAAAACAAAAGTGATGGAAAACCAAGAACTCAGACTTAAGCAAGAGAAGAGAAAAAAGAAAGCAATTAGAATTAGAAACAAAATTGCAATGTCTCAAGCAAGAGAAAGAGTTTATGCTGAAGCTAACAAAATCCTGGATATCATGCCAAAAGATACTCCTTCCCAGTTGAATCCAAATTTATAGCCGATCCAACCACAACCTTTGGATACAAAAGCAGATACTCCTTAGTTGAAAGCGAGTGTTCCCTGTAGTTCTACCCCTAAGCCAAATCTTTGATATGCAACCACAGTACCAACAAGAAATGCTCCTAAAGACACAGCAGCACATGACTACAGCAATGTGGCTGTTCCAAGCATAGAAGTACCAAAATTTAAAAGGTGATCCTATTGAGTTTTGCCACTTTCATGATGGCAATTGATGCCCAGAAATTGCCCCAAATGCTTCGGTGATGACTGACAAACTGTACTTCTTGCATCAGCAAACTGTCAAGAGTATGGTGATCCCTACAAGGTGTCAATGGCATATATTTAACCCTTAAACGCCGGAGCGGTAAATAAAAAAAATGACTCTTGTATGCCTAAGGGGTTGAGAGTGAGCACGTAAGCGGAAAAATATTTTTTTCAAAAAATCACAGCGCGCTTAGTTTTCAAGATTAAGAGTTCATTTTTGGCTCCTTTTTTTGTCATTGCTTGAAGTTTAGTATGCAACCATCAGAAATGAAAAAAATTATCATTATCATATATAAATAATGCGATATATGATAGCGCAAAAACGAAATTTCATATATAATTGTATTCAAATCGCGCTGTGCGCAAAACGTTGAAGGTAACCAAGTTACTTTTTTTTTTTCGTTGTAATGTGCACTAAATTGCAATCATTTGATATATAACACATTGTAAAACGATAAAAGCAACACAGAGAAAATATTATCACAAAATAATGCATGAATTCGTAACGCGCTTACGTAAACACATATTTTTTTCAAAAATTCACCATAAATCTAAATATTGTCCTAGAGACTTCCAATATGTTTTCAGAATGAAGACATGATTGAATATTACTATACTGTAAGAATATTAGCTTACAAATGCAGTTTTCGACCTATCTGACGAGCTAAAGTTGACCGAATGTCGAATTTTTATATATATATTTTTTATATGCAATTATTTCGGAAATAAGAAAAGCTACAAACTTTCAAATATTTTTCGTTTTATTCTACATGAAATTGCGCACATTTTCATATATAAAACTCTATGAAATCCTACCTATGAACGGAGCAAATATTCCGAGAATGGGACTTACGCATTTCGGAGATTTGTGGCGGAGAATCCGCGCGCGGAGGGAAGGAAAGTTTTTTTTTTAAATTCACCATAAATTTAAATATTGTGCTAGAGACTTCGAATTTGTTTCACGATGAAGATAAATGACTGAATATTACTAGACTGTAAGAGTTTTTTATCTTACAATTGCGTTTTTCGACCATTTCGGTAGAGTCAAATTGACCGAACGGGGTTTTTTTCTTTTTTTTTTTCTATTTATCGTGATTTATATGTAAATATTTCGAAAATTAGAATAGCTACAACCTTCAACTATTTATGTTGTATTTATACATGAAATTGGCGCACATTTTCATATATAAAACGTTATGTAACGGCTAATTTAAAATGGTGCAAACATTACCACAATCGCACGTATGATTTTTCTTTTTTGGAAGAGTTACCGCGCGTACGTAAAGAAAATGATTATTTTTTCATAAATTCACCATAAATCGAAATATTGTGCTAGAGACTTCCAATTTGTTGCAAAATGAAGGTAAATGCTTGAATATTACTAGAATATAGGCTGTTTTAGCTTACAATTGCGTTTTTCGACCATTTCGGTAGAGTCAAAATTGACCGAAGGTTGAAAATTTGTCACTTTATCATTTTTTATATGAAAATATTTCAAAATTGATAAAAGCTACAACCATGGGTTGTTTTTAGTTGTATTGTGCATGAATTGCGCACATTTTTCATATATAAAACTTTATGTAACGGCTAATTTAAATGGTGCAAACATTACCACAATCGCATGTATGATTATTTTCGGAAGAGTTACCGCGCGGACGTAAGGAAAAAGTTTTTTCATAAATTCACCATAAATCGAAATATTGTGCTAGACACTTCCAATTAGTTGCAAAATTAAGTTAATGATTGAATATTACTAAAATATAAGAGTTTTAGCTTACAATTGCGTTTTTCGACCATTTCGGTAGAGTCAAGTTGACCGAGGTTGAAATTTTGGCACTTATCGTTATTTATATGAAAATATCTTAAAAACTGATAAAAGCTACAATCATGAGTATTTTTTTGTTGTATTCTACATATAAATGCGCACATTTTTCATATATAATACTCTATGTAACGGCTAATTTAAAATGGTACAAAAATTATGTCAAAGTGACGAAATAATTTCAGAGATGTGTCACAGATACTTTTTAGTGCGGCAAGAAAGAAATTCGCGCTTGCGCGCCTGCGTAACGATTGTAACAAACAACACCTTGATCCGTGAACTCCCAGCATCCCCCAAGGCGCGTGATTCAAGAGTTTTCGGCTGGTAGGCCTAAAAGTATTTTTCCGCGAATTTTTAAAAAAACTTTTGTATGTCGACGTAAAATACGTCCAGTCGGCCACCCGAGAGACAAAAAATGTTGACGTAAAATACGTCCAGTCGGCGTTTAAGGGTTAAGAAACTTATTTCTTTGTCTGCATTGAAACACAAAAGATCTTCATGGCTTGTATACATTCCTTTATTCCTTATTAAATGCAGACATGCAGTAACCAACTTGTCCACATATGTAAATACTAAAATCATCTTCCTAACCTTCAAGCAGTTGTTAAAATACTTCCTACATACCTTTGGAACAAGTGGTGTAGTCTGGCTGGACATTTGTTTGAGGGAAGAAAGGGAGGAGTGTTTTTGCAGATTTGGTTTAATTTGTTCATAAAAAGGCAAACGACCCACCCAACATTCAGCAAGTTTGCTCTTCAGAAATAATTATTCAAAGCCTGAAAATAATAATAATAATAATAATAATAATAATAATAATAATAATAATAATAATAACAATAATAATAATAATAATAATAATAATAATAATAATAATAATAACGGTACATGAACAGAAATAAGATACCAACAGAAACAAACTATTCGGAACCAACCAGGAAAAGACTATACAGCCAATTAAGAGGGGAAGACAACCACCCAGAAATTCCTGAAGCCGAACCAAGTAAGGAGACTCTGGAAAACATGGAGCAATCCGGTATCACACAACAAACATGCAACATGGCTCCAGGAAGTATAGGAAGAAGAAACAGGGAGAATAAACAAAGATTCACAGAGATCACGACAGACACAGTCAGACACCAACTAAAGAAAATGCCAAACTGGAAAGCCCCAGGTCCCGATGAAGTCCATGGATACTGGCTTAAAAATTTCAAGGCCCTACACCCATGAATAGCAGAACAACTCCAGCATTGTATCTCAAATCACCATGCACCCAAATGGATGACCACAGGAAGAACATCCTTAGTACAAAAAGACAAGAGTAAGGGGAATATAGCCAGTAACTACAGACCTATCACCTGCCTACCAATAATGTGGGAAGTTACTAACAGTATCATCAGTGAAAGGCTATACAACTACCTAGAGGAGACAAACACCATCCCCCGCCAACAGAAAGGCTGCAGAAGGAAGTGTAGGGCCACCAAAAAGACCAGCTCCTGATAGACAAAATGGTAATGAAGAACAGTAAGAGAAGGAAAACCAACCTAAGCCTTCGACTTGATACCACATACATGGCTAATAGAGTGCCTGAAAAATATATAGGGCAGAGGAAAACACCATCAGCTTCCTCAAAATACAATGCGCAACTGGAATACAATACTTACAAGCTCTGGAATAGACTAGCAGAGGTTAATATCAGGAGAGGGATTTTCCAGGGCAACTCACTGTCCCCACTACTCTTCATGGTAGCCATGATTCCCGTGACCAAAAGTTCTACAGAAGATGGATGCCGGTACCAACTCAAGAAAAGAGGCAACAGAATCAACCATCTGATGTTCATGGACGACATCAAGCTGTAATGGTAAGAGCATCAAGGAAATAGATACCCTAATCCAGACTGTAAGGATTGTATCTGGGGACATCAGGATGGAGTTTGGAATAGAAAAATGCGCCTTAGTCAACATACAAAAAGGCAAAGTAACGAGAACTGAAGGGATAAGCTACCATATGGGAGCAAC
>NC_087222.1:19033489-19055989 GCF_015104395.2 Macrobrachium nipponense
ACAGTGGACTGTTTAATATTTGGTTTTAGATTAACCAGTCTGAAGTGTTGAAAAGACTAGACTAGTTATGCAAATGACTAAAATGATGTGTTATTCTGATTAGATTAAACCTCTTTTTTATTTTATTTCATTGCATAAACTTTGAAAATATGAAAATATTGATAGATAAGAAAAATTTTGTATACATAAATAAGATTTTTCATTTGACCCTGTTAAAACTTAAATAATATCAGAATAATATTCTATTCTACCTGCAAAAGTGAATGAATGCACCATGATGTGGTCTGAATGCACCGAGTATCTGGTCCCAGTGCACCTCTTCCCAATTGAAGTGCATCTTTCCTTGTGGTCCCAATGCACCAACTTCATTCACATAACAGCTGCCCTTTGGCGAACTGTATAGATGACTATATTCACTTTGCAGGATTATTTTCTTTGATAAAGTGAATCAGTTTAAAAAGTCTGAATAAAAACAGAATATTACAAAACCAACAAACACATCCTGGTATGAGGGAGAAGTTTACTAGGTAGCTACTTCTTAATTCAAACTGCAAATCTAACTGTTTCTGTAGCTGGTGGTTAATCTCCAAAAGAAATGACTGTGCTAGCTTCTCATTTGGATCTGTGGTGGCTGCTCAACAAATTGTGTAGCTAACCCGGCTGTTTTATCGCGACAAGGTTGCATCTCGCCTTAGATGTGCAGTTGTGGAGATGGGAGAATGAATGTGGAAGTGACTGGGTTCTCTGCCTCTCCGCCCCTTCAGCCTTCTCCTCCTTCGGGTGGAGAGTGGATCCGGCCATCACATGCTGGAACTGTCGACCAATGCAGGGAAGTTTTGCAATGGAGCAACCATTCTATTTATCTTTATAGAGTATAGAAGCAACTGCCCCTTTCTCTAGCAAGGGGAAGTCCCTTACAATAAGACAAACCCACTACTTATATTTGCCTTACTGTCTTTAACTCTCAGATTCATCCCAGTATGAGTTTGTGTGGGGTTACGTCTCTTCCCTCATTCGAAAAAGCCCAAAAGTCTTGCGGCTGATCAGCAGTCTGTGTATTACTCCGATCAATCCATCAGAGGCAGACTTCTTCTTTTACCTGAAGATCTCTCAAAGACTGAGTTTATCTTGATGCTTGGTTTCTGCATAGTGATGTGTGGAGAAAAATATTTAAACTATTATCTTGACACTTGAGCTGAGGGGGAAGTTATCAATGCCTAGTCCAAGTACCTACTATTATCCCAAATAACTGAAGGTATGGTTGAAGGCATATTGACAGCAGCTCGATATGCAATAATAAGCCACAAATAATTCGAGACCACTGGAGACCTGATCCGAATGTATGAAACCAAGTTGTATCTTGTTAGAGATTTTAAGTTCTTGGGGTTATTACACTTATAACATTTAAAGCTACTTATTATCCCTTGCCATATGGGCGACAAAGGCAACCCTTGTCACTTCGTTTCAGAACTTCAGTAATGAATGAATATTGTAGGTGGTAAATATAATTGCTAGTGGATATTGATATGCTAATTTACCGAATAACTTAATGTTGAGAACTTAGGTTCACTGTCCTAACCTTCATTTAACCACTAGTGCCACCGGTCTACTTGGTCTAAGTGAACAAAGCTGTCTGGAAGGTGAAGCGTTGGAATAAGGTACCTATTACAAAGCCATATTATGGCCCTCTTGTTAAGTCGAATGGAACGGAGGGCCTAACCAAAGTAGGCAATTATTGTGTAGAGAAGTTTTTTCCATTGGGTTTCAACATACTTTGCACAATTAAAGACTAAAGTCTTTTTAAGATGACTACATAATAACTGATGTATGCATGGAGGTTTTTCGGCAACAAAACCATTACTTATTACCCGTCATTAAACTTGCATGATGGACAAAATTTTACTCTTTCTCCTGTCGCCTGCTGTGGGTAGGGGGCTTAGGGACAGCAGCTGGGCTCTGTACGCCTGGTGGGGTTGCTTTCTCAGTGGTCCTTTGGGCCCAGCTGCTGATCCAACTAAATTAGTCAGAACTTTTCCTTCTTTCTGTACTTTTTTCATTCTTACTACAAATCCTTCTCCTTCATGTAATATTTTTTATTAGCATTTGGATTAATTATGTGGAATTTTCCACTTTTGTTAAATTTTACTGCTTAGGTGAGTCTGAGAAGGGATCGTGTTTTGGAAGGGGTTTGCATTCGAAGCTAATTGTGGGAGTTGTGGTGGTTGAGTCGCCACCTGATATGGTTTGGACCCAAGAGGTAGTGGATGATGGGACCCTCCCATTGCTACCGATTGGGCGGAGGAACCATCTCCAAACATCAGCCCATCGGAATCCAGGGGGGGTTGGTGTTTGGGATGGGACTCTGGCTTTTGTCCGGAAGCCCACCAATACGTTTGGAGTGGGGAGTCGGTCCCCATTAGTGGGGGCAGAACTCCCAGCAGGTGGATAGGCTTATACCTGGGCCACTGGAGGCGTATTGGTGGCTATCCCGTAAGGGTAGGGTATGGGGTGGACCATTGGGAGTTGACTCTCACTTGTACCATTGGTGGAGAATTTGAATACCTGACTGACCCACGATACCTTCTGGATATAAACCAAGCAGACTACAAGTATATTGAAAATATGGATATCGACCAATGTTTGCCCTCCCTGGATCAGACGACTTAACGGCACTGGCGACCAACTTCAGGCATGGACACGATATGAACTTGGCTATCACGGCGGAACCATGCACCGCGACACCAGGGTGCTATTAAAACTGGTGGATTTGGATGTGAATAATGGAGTACTTTATTGCACTAATGTAAGCCTGTCGTTGGACTACGAGTGCTTGCATAGTGTTGCAAAACAGTTTGGTAAGGTGGAGAAGATTAAGATGCTTCTAGAAAAAGCCGAACAGTCTTTTTCTGCGTATATTAGATTTTCCTCTCCCCAAGAAGCTAGTGAGGCCACAACTGCAATTAAATGGCCACATTCTAAATGACTTAGTTCTAAGTACCAAGGTTGTCAGTGAGAATTTGAACGATGAGCCGTTTGATTTTGTTCCTAAGGACGAAGAATGTGGACCAGCAACACTCACCAGGATGCTTCCTCCCCCTACCCCCTATGGCATGTTGCCAGTTATAAAGAGGGAAAGGAAAATTTCATTAAAGCGGCTGAATGTATGGGAAACAAAGTGGGTTCTATTCCTATCGGTAATCTGAAACGATATGGAAAGAACTTGCTCGTAAAAGCAGGCAATGAGGACGCAAGCTGTTTTATTATCAAAGTTCAAACCCCCTAAAAGTGGGAAATATTGAGGCTATCACAAATCACACAGATTTTTAACACGCTGAAAGGGGTAGTTTTATTCCCGAGACTTGCATGTTTTAATGAGGAGGAGATTCTCCTTAGGTGCCCTCCTTGTGTCTCTCATGTTAAAAAATTGGGAGGGGATGCAGCTATGCTTTTAACTTCTCCTCAATTACTTGCCTGATACCATCAATGTTGGCATGAGAGGATGCAAGTTAAAAAATATAAAAGAAACCTTAAACAATGTCGCAAATGCTTTGAATATGGCCACATTCAAGACTCTGTGGAAATAATAAGAGATGTTCTGTGTGCTCTGCTGAGCATGACAATTTGGACAAGTGTGAAGCAGCCCGTTATTGTTTCCAGTGCAAGGGTGATCACTCTCCAAACACTAGGACTTGCCTCAGGTACAGGTTTGAGCAAGACGTGTTGGCAGTGGCTGATAATGAACATCTCAGCATCAGTGCAGCAAAGCGTGTGGTAATGGGGGCTAACAAGAGTGCCAACTCTACCTATGCTTCAGTAATAAAGTTGATGAAGAGTTCTAGCAATGAGAGGCCACCAGTAATTGAATCTAATAGTAAGCATCAGAAACCTGTTTCTCCTAGCAATGGAAAAAATCAGAAACTTGAGTCAGCACGCGTTATGAAGCCCAATACTAAAAATTGTTCTTCCAAAAGCATGGACAATTTATCTTCTCAAGCTGATACAAATGTAACGGTTGCACATTCAGCTCCTAAGCAAAGTTTGGAAATGGGCACAAATAAAAATTTCACCAAGAAGCAACCAAAGGAGTGGTCCAAACTAGAGAGATCTAGCTCGGATCCATCAATTATCACAGTTGCTAAGAAACCTTACAAGACCACAGCTGCATCCACCAGGAAGCGTATAAGAAACGCGTCCCCGAATAACGAAAGTTTTATCATAAAACTTCAAATGGGTACAGTGTTCTGGAAGAGATCTCTCCACCAAGGAAGATAGTTCCGAAAGCAGATCCAGTTCAAAGACATGCGAGTTCTCATCAGTCTTGCCGCCCCAAGACTAATAGCAGTAGTGATGCACACAATCACAGTAAAAATCCTGAGCATCAGCCTCGAATTCAGAAAGCTGTTTGTCAGCCAAGAACCCTAATCTCTGATAAAGATGAAAAGGGATCAAGAAAACAATCTCTTATTAAGGAGAATTTTCCTCTCCACCCTAGGATCAGTACTTCCCCTCCAAAGAGTGGGAAGTAGTACACTACCACCTTAACATTCAAGTTCGATGTCCTTCAGTGGAACTGTAAGGGTCTCAGAGCCCGGTCAGAAGACTTTAAAGTTTTAATGCATGAATTCAATCCAGGGATTGTATGCCTGCAGGAGACTATGTTAGGTAACTCTCCTTATAATCCTGGACTTGATTATGCTATTTTTAACTCTTTTCCCCCAATTGGTGATCGTGCCCATGGAGGTGCTGCAATTATTGTTAATAAATCTCTGCAGCACTCCACAATACAATTAAATACAACTCTACAAGCTGTTGCTGTCTCAGTCATATTAGACAAAAGGATAACGGTTTGTTCATTATACCTTCCACCAGACCTTTCTTTTAACATTGGAGATATTCAGTCCTTGATTAACCAACTTCCCACTCCTTTTCTCTTATTAGGAGATTTTAATGCCCACAACCCCCTTTGGGGTGTTTGGACAGCAAAGGGAAAATAATCGAGGACCTTATTGACACGAATGATGTCGCCCTATATAATAATGGGTCAATGACCTTCCACAGCATTCATAATAATCATCTCTCTGCACTGGACCTTAGTATTTCCTCAACAAATATCCACCTTGACTTTAACTGTCTGTTAATGAAGATTTGAATGGAAGTGATCATTACCCGATCCATCTGAAATATGTTGTAAATGCTCCATCTGAACATTACCATAAGTGGAAGGTAGAGGATGCTGACGGACAAGTTCAGTAAAGGAATCAATCTAGATAGGGAGTTTGAGTCATTTCATTCTCACCTGGATGCCTATGACTACTTCATTGAATCCACTCTGAGAGTGCTGAGGAATCGATTCCCAAGACAAAAGTAAACCTCATAGACCTGCAGTTCCCTGGTGGAATAAGACATGTGGTATTCTGAGGAAAGTCACTAGAAGTGCTAACCGACGATACAAAACTAGTGGTTCCCCTCAGTCTAAATTAATCTATAATCGTGCGTTAGCCAAGCAGCGGCGCTTTTTACAAGAAAGCCAAAAGAGAGTTGGCTTTACTATATAAATGGAATCAATTCCAGAACTCCAATGAGAGTGGTGTGGCGCAAAATTAGGAAACTAAGTGGAAAATTTGTTGCGTCACCATTACCCTCATTAAAGGTCAATAACACTCTGATCACAGAGCCCACTGAAGTTGCCAATGAGCTGGGAAAACACTTTTCTCAAGTTTCCAGCCCTGACAATTATTCTCTAGAATTTCAAAGAATTCGGAATGCCGAAATGGACCCTGAAATTTGAATCTGGAAAATCTGAACGATACAATCACAAATTTTCCTTAAGAGAATTTCGGGAGGCCCTCTCTTCAACTGAATCAACAGCTCCAGGGGGTGATTCAGTTTTATATGAAATGCTTAAACACCTCCCCGATGATGCCAAAAGTATCTACTTAAGATTATAAACCAAATATGGAAACTGAATTTTACCCAAGGACTGGAAAATATCCATAATTGTTCCCATAAAGACGCTTCCCAAGCCACCAGCTATAGACCAATAGCTCTTACCAGCTGTGTTTTTGCTAAGCTGATGGAAAAAATAAACACCAGATTAGTTTGGCACCTGGAAACAAAAGGACTAATATCTCCATTTCAATTTGGTTTCAGGAAAAATCGTTCCACCCTTGATCCCTTGCTGAGGCTGACCAATCAAATCCAGCAAGGATTTGCCAAACGATGTCAGACTATCGGCGTATTTTTCGACCTTGAGAAAGCATATGACACTACTTGGAGAATTGGCATCATAAAAACAATTGCACAAGATGGGCATATGTGGAAGAACTGATTAAATTTGTATATTCCTTTTTAACAGAGAGATTTTTTAAGGTTAGAGTGGGCAACACACACTCCCAACCTTTTGTGCAGGAGGAGGGTGTTTCCACAAGGAAGCGTTTTAAGTGTAACACTTTTTTTCAGTGGCAATAAACAGTATAGTCCAACAGATATCATCACCTGTTAAATTCTCACTTTTTGTTGATGACCTTGCAATATACTGCACAGGATATGATGCCTTGTCAGTATGTAAACATCTGCAAAGGTCTGTTAATGCTATTACAAAGTGGGCTGATGAGAATGGTTTTAAATTCTCTTCCTCTAAAACAGTTTCTGTAAGATTTACTAGGTGCCAGCGTGTGGAAGAGGTTCCCACACTCAGTTTAAAAGGATCTATCATTCCTTATGCAAATGAAGTGAAATTTTTGGGAATGACCATTGACCAGAAATTGACATGGGCCAGCCACATAAACTCCTTAAAGATTAATGTTAAACAATCTCTGAATATTTTAAAGGTTGTTTCTGGATTTAGTTGGGGAGCTGATAAAAAATCCCTGCTGAGACTATATGACTCGTTGTGTAGGTCCAAGCTAGACTATGGCTGTCAGATTTATTCCTCAGCTTGTCAACCAGGCTGAAGGGAACTAGATGTTGTACCACAATATGGCTGAGAATATGCTCAGGGGGCTTTTAGAACTTCGCCTGTTGAAAGCATATATGTTGATACTAACCAACTTCCCCTTGATTTGAGAAGGCAAGAACTAGGATTAAGGTACATGGCTAGAATTAAAAGTGCTCCCAAAAATCCCTCCTTCCAGGTGCTGAGGGAAGCAGACTCACGGGTCTTTTCTGGTATAAGAGCCTCTAGACCATTCAAGTTAGACTAATGAAGTTGTAGGGGTAATAATCTTAAATCCCAGAAAGTCATGGAAGTAAAACATCCTGTGTATCCTCCATGGCTTATTCCAGAAGCATCCGTGTGCAAAAAAGCATTTAACAATAAAGACTGTCCTGAGGAAGAGATCAGGGGAAAATTCTTGGAGCACGAAACTGTCCATACTAATGTGACAAAAATATATACGGATGGATCAAAGTCAAGTAGTGGTGTTGGCTGTGCAGTTATCCTTGGTGATACAGCATATACAGCTAAACTACCTGACTTTGCATCCATATTCACAGCAGAATTAACAGCCATAGTCTCTGCCCTGGATATAGTTGTTCAAAGTAGCGACACTAATTTTGTCATTTACTCGGATTCGAAAAGCACTTTAGAAGCTATTTAAAAATTCAATAGCTTCCATCGTTAGTTCAAAAAGTTCAGGAATCGCTCCTCCATTTGTGTTATTTGCGTAAATCTGTCTCTTTCTGTTGGGTCCCTTCACATGTGGGGATTTGCGGAAACGAGATGGCAGATAGGGAAGCGAAAGCTGCTAGTGTCTCCTCAGAAACAGCCTTTAGTAAAGTGCCTCATACAGATCTAAAAGGTCCTTTTAGGTCTTATATTTTAAGCAAATGGCAAGAAAAGATGGACTTCTCCTCATCTTGCCAATAATAGAAAGTACAGAAATATTAGAAATGAATATATTGCCGTGGCCTTCGTCTTTCCAGTCTGATAGGCGAACAGAAATAGTTTAAGCAGACTGAGGATTGGGCACACTTATTTGACCCATCAGTTTATTTTAGAAGGGGGCAGCCTCCAGAGTGTGCTTGCGGTGGCGAGATGCTAACAGTGGAGCACATTCTGGTTGCTTGCCCCAGATATTTTTAACCAGAGAGAGAGATATCTTAGGGGTAAATCCCTTTGTGATATTTTGGAGATGAAGCAGATATTTCTGCTCTCATCTCCTTTTTAAAGTCTATAAATATTTTTTAATAACATTTAATTATTTTTTAGCTATCACATCATAGATATATATATTTATTTATAAAGCATTTTCTTCATTTATTTCTTCATTAATTCATTCATTTCTCATGGTAATTTATATATGAACCATTTTCTTCATACACTTATGAACTCATTCATAATGTAATTTATTTAATCTCCATTACGGCGCTGAATGGCTTCTTTGGCCCCAGTGCCTTGGGTCTTTTGCCCTAAAACTCATACATCCATCCATCCTGTCGCCTGCTGGTTCCTGGACTTCCTGTGGTCTTTCCTCTTGCTCTGGCATACTTGACCTTCAACTAGTATCGTTCATATTAACAGGAACATTAGAATTAAGACGTTTGGCCTGTGACATGACAGTTGAACATGTCCAAATGTATGTATAAAGCTAAAATTGTCGTAGCACCTGAAACTCATTTGTGTACTGGGTCAGGAATATCTTCTCTCCCCCCCCCCCCCCCCACTCTCTCTCTCTCTCTCTCTCTCTCTCTCTCTCTCTCTCTCTCTCTCTTGCTTGGCAGATTCGCAATACGATGAGGTAGCAGGAAGGGAACTGGCATTTCTCATCTATGAGATCAGCAACAGTCCTAACCAAAAAGATACAAAAACATTCATAGATATATTAGAAGGATATAATCCTTCAAACTGGAACAAATCAACTGAAAACATCTTGAAAATAATTGAAGAAGTTCCAAATAAAATCCAAGTGGTCAAGAGGCTCATAAAGAAAATATACATAAACCAACATATTCCGACAAAGAAATGATAAGGTGACCTTGTGAATATCCTAATTGATGCATTAGGAAAAAGAATGCCAAAAGCATGCAAACTGTGTAAGGTGTGGTATAGCATAGTTAATCCACAAAACCTAATCAGAAAATGTGCTGCATGCAACATTCCAACCCATCCACAATGTGCTGAGTAAAGATACAAGAATTTTTTGCTCAACATGTCTATCATGGATAGACAATGTTATTAAATCAAGATTGAATGTACAAATAGTTGAGGATGAAGAAGAAGAGGAAGAGGAAGAAGAAGAAGAGGAAAACGGAAGAGAAGTAAACAAAACTGAAATGACAGAAAAAAATAAGGAAAACAAAGAACAAGATAAAAGTATGGATGCAGAGATACTCATTGATACTACATATGAGGCAATAAAGCAGCATACTTACGAAGAAATAAATTACGATATGATAACACAAAAGAAAATCCCGAAGAGGCTCTACCCAGATCTACACAATGATGGGAAAGAGGAAAAAATAGACAAAAAGACAAAGTCTGCAACCTTTTGAAAAGAGGGAATTGCAGATTTGGAGAAAGATGTACTACAAACCATCCTAGGTATGTCACAACTATGAAATATATGGTAAATGTGCATACCTAGATGGCTATGAGGATGATTGCAGAGATCTGCATCCAAAAATATGCAAAAACCTAAAAGAAGGAAAAGGATGTAAGTTCGAAAAAATGTAAATATATGCACCCTGTAGCCATGAATCATAATCAAATAAATAATCAATCAAGTAATAAAATCCAAAATAAGAAAGAAACAAATAAAGAGAGGAATAAAGAATATCAGGTAAAAGAAAAAAGCAAGCCATCAACGAGATATGCAGAGATGTCAGCAAAAAATTTCAAAGCATCAGCTCCAAAATTCTACTCAAGAGATAATAACTGTATTTATTATGCAAGAGGATATTGCAGAAACGGAGAAAATTGCAGATTCAGACACAAAATGAATAATTATGATGAAGGAAGATCAAATATTATGGAAAAGTTGGATTTTTTAATGTCAGAATTTCTGGAAATGAAAAAAAGAACAACATACCAGAACAGGAAAGAGACATGGGAAAATCCTTATTACTACCAATATTAAATGAGGAGAAAACACGCAAACCATCATAGTGATGAATGCGCAGGGTCTAGTTACAAGTAACTCAAAAAGAAAAATAGAGTACTTAGAAGAACTAACCCAAATTGAAAAGAAAATAGATATAATGAATATAAGTGAAACCTGGTATTCCCAAGAGACTGGGAATGATGATCAAATAAAAGGGTTCCAAACTTATAGATCAGATAGAAAAAAATAGGAATCAAGGGGGAACCGCAATATATGGGAAAGACACAAAAAAACAAGGAAAAATATATGAGAAATATAGTAACTCAGAATGTGAACTAATAGCGGTAGAATTTGAATCTGAAAAATTAATGAACATAGTAATATATAGACCTCCTAATACTAAAGAGTTTGACTTAATAATAGAAAAATTGGATGATATATGTAGAAATCACAAGGACTTGGACTTTTCTTTCGTAGGGAACTGGAACGGAACGAATAGGAGATTGTGTTTGTAATTATACATATAAAAAAGAGAGTAATAGTAGTGCAGAAGATAAGAGGCAATTTGAAAAGCTATTAGATATGCTACTAGAATACAACATTCAACAAATAAATCACCTGCCAACAAGAAAGGAAAATACTTTAGACCTAGTATTTGTGAACGAGATGAATTATGTTAAAGAAAGAATAGTTTATAATGCGAGTATTTCAGGACCATAATGTCATAGAATTAACAGTCCATTCCAAAGCAAGTGAAAACAGAGATAAGCAAGAAATGAAAAAGTGGAAGGATATGGAAAATACAACTTCTACAGTAAAAATATAAAATGGTCAGAAATAAATGAAGAATTAAACAAAGAATTGGGATAACATTTTCGTAAGTGATGACATAAGGGTAAATACGGAGATATTATATAACAAAATATTAGAGAAAATAGTGGATATATATACCGAAGAAGAAAAGTAAACATCAGTCATGCATACCAAGAGACAGAAGGATCTTGTTCCAGAAAATCAGAAAGTGGAAAAAAGGTCTTGCAAAAGAAAAAAACGCATGGAAAGTTATAGAACTAAAAAGTAAGATAGAAATGGCAAGAACCAAAAGATTTATACCAATCGAAAGAAAATGAAAAACGGGACTTGGAAGAAAAAACCCTAATAAATATCAAGCAAAACCCCAAACTATTATACTCATACGCGAAAAAGATGAATAAAAAAAGAATAGAAATTGGCCCTCTAAGAATTGAAGGGAGATTAACGAATGAAAAAAGGAAATTTGCAACATATTGGCAGAACGATATAAGAGAGAATTCACCCCTAGAATAGATAATGAAGATAATGATATAGAAGTAAGGGACAAAAAATAGTGAATATTTAGCTGACATAGATATTAATGAAGCTGATATTGTGCAGGCTATTAATGAAATTAAAAATGGAGCTGCAGCAGGGCCTGATGGAATTCCTGCTATTTTGTTAAAGAAAGTAGTTCATTCTATCGCAAAGCCACTTGCAATATTATTAAGACAAAGTGTAGATACAGGCAAGATTTATGATGAGCCACAAAACTTAGCATATATTACCCCTACTTTCAAAAGTGGATCAAGACTAGAGGCAAGTAATTATAGGCCTGTGAGTCTAACATCACATATTATGAAAGTGTATGAAAGGGTAATGAAGAAAAAATATTATGAAACATTTAATAAAAATAATTTGTTTAATATAGGACAACATGGTTTTCGTACCCGGAAAAAGTACACAATCCCAATTGTTAGTCCACCGTGAGAACATATTCAAAAATATGAAAAGCGGAAATGAAACAGATGTGGTTTATCTAGACTTTGCAAAAGCTTTTGACAAAGTAGACCATAATATATTAGCGAAGAAAATTAGAAAACACAAAATCGTGGTAAAGTAGGAAGATGGTTAAAAGAATTTTTACACAACAGAAAAACGGATAGTTTATTGCAAACAATGAGAAATCGATGAAGCCAAAGTAATATCCGGTGTGCCACAAGGTACGTGTTAGCTGCAATACTGTTTGTTATTATGATTGAAGACATAGACAGTAATGTTAAGGATTTGGTAGTGAGTAGTCTCGCTGATGACACAAGAATAAGTAGAGAAATTACTTGTGATGAAGATAGGAATGCTCTACAAAGAGACCTTAACAAAGTATATGATTGGGCAGAGGTAAATAGTATGGTATTTAACTCTGATAAATTTGAATCAATAAATTATGGAGACAGAGAAGGAAAGCTATATGCATATAGGGGACCTAATAATGAGACAATCACAAATAAGGAAGCAGTTAAAGACCTTGGTGTGATGATGAATAGGAACATGTTATGCAATTCTTTTGGCAAAATGTAAAGCAAAAATGGGAATGTTGTTACGGCACTTCAAAACAAGAAAATCTGAACACATGATTATGCTTTATAAAACATATGTTCGTAGTCCACTTGAATATTGCAATATGATATGGTACCCACAATATCAAAAGGAGGATTGCACAATAGAGAGTGTACAAAGGTCCTTTACAGCTAGAATAGAAGAAGTTAAGGACCTTGACTACTGGGAAAGACTACAATCCTTAAAATTATATAGTCTAGAAAGGAGAAGAGAACGCTACATGATAATTCAGGCATGGAAACAGATAGAAGGAATAGCAGAAAACATCATGGAACTAAAAATATATCAGAAAGAGCAAGCAAGAGGTAGATTAATAGTGCCCAAAACTATACCAGGAAAATAAGGAAAGCGCACAGGACATTAATCCACTACGCACCAACAAATCGATAATGCAGCGTCTATTCAATGCGTTGCCAGCTCATCTGAGGAATATATCAGGAGTGAGCGTAGATGTGTTTAAGAATAAGCTCGACAAATATCTAAACTGCATCCCAGACCATCCAAGATTGGAAGATGCAAAATATACCGGAAGATGTACTAGCAACTCTCTGGTAGACATTAGAGGTGCCTCACACTGAGGGACCTGGGGCAACCCGAACGAACTGTAAGGTCTGTAAGGTAAGGTCTCTCTCTCTCTCTCTCTCTCTCTCTCTCTCTCTCTCTCTCTTGTTATGACGATAGTTTCCAAATTTCAGAATTAAAAACCCTTACTACATGAAGGGACTTTTGCTTCTAGAATCTACATTAATTATTAAGGAACAATTCTATAGTAATTAAAAGCTGAAAATGGCCGGTTTTAAAGTTAACCAGATAAAGCAAAATGAGCGTAAACCTGCTATTTCAATTGACATATTGAAGGCGGATTTTCTCCTTATTTCGAGCTGAAAATAAGTTAAATGAAGGAAATGATGCTTCCAATAATCAGCGTAGACTAAGGAAGACGATTCTGTATGAATTAAAAGCTGAAGAAAAGAAGCCAGACAGAAGAAAGTTAGATAAAGAAGCAAAATGAGCATCAACTCCCTCTATGTATCCATTGGCGTCTTTGAAGGCGGGTTTTCCTAATTCATTTGATGCCTCCCAGTTCACTCTAGTCTTCTTCCAACTGCTCTTTCTCCTCCCCTTCATTCCTTCCACTTGATTGGTCTCCACTTCCACTTCGCCATCAATCAGGTTTTGATAGAATTACTGTCGTTCACATCTTGTCTCAGTTACCAGAACATTGTGATCAAGATGCCTAGAAAACCATTTTTTTTTACAGCAAATACATTTCTATTCATTTTTAAGTTAGTGTTTATATATATATCTTTTATATAGAAACCCTTTAAAAATTTAAAACGTACAGTATTTTATAGACTTTTAAGCATAAAAACAAGTTTTTTTTTTTTTTTTTTTTTTTATTTCCCAGTGGACGACACATAGCAGACATGTTTTTGAGGTAAACGAGTATAAAGTATAACTAGGACAGCGAGATGAATTTTTATATAATAGTTAATATGTATTAGATTAAAAGATTTAAGCTTTAACTTCTTATGTAACAATAGGGCTTGAGTTATGTGATTTACAAAAACTACCATTGCCTATTTTTATACATATTTAATCAAGGATTTCCGTAATTTCCACTAATCATCCTTGATAGGTAACGAGTCTAATCTATCTTGTATATCAAACGGAGAAATATTTTACGATTGAGACCTACTTTAAATCATAGATATTCTGTATAGTTACAAGATGCTGCTAGTTGGTTTAAACATTATTATTTGAGGTCAATGTTGTAAATAAATGGTGTAATAGTCCTGACACTTTGATATGCTTAAAGCTGTGGTTTCATATATATATGTCGAGTACCACTTTATCTTTATTATGACGAATTCGGTGCTAATTTTAGTTCCAGTTTTCCCATTCAATGACGTCTTGGGAAGATTGTAGGTAGTACAAGAAGACGACTCAATAAAATCTCCAGGAATATTTTAAAGTTTTAATGTTATATTTTTACGAATACTGAATTCTATATGAATTAATTAAAGGTAGTAGATCGTATATTGATTGACTTCTTATATATGATTCAGTGTTTTTCTTTCTTTGAACTTTCTGTCAAGTTTGCAAGACTTTGTTTGACCAAACTCAGGATTTAGGGAAAACACCTTTGAGATTTCCTACTTTCATTGCAAAATCTCTTGTGGCCTCTCCCTACCTTACCTCTCATTACCTCATCTCCTGTGACCTCACCGTGCCTCTCCTCACCTTACCTCACTCCTGTGACCTCACCCTGTTTTACCTCCCATTACCTCACCTTCCATTATCTTACCTTACCTCACTTTACCTCACCTCATCTTACCTCACCTCCCATTACCTCTCCTCACCTTACATTGCCTCACATTATCTCACCATAACCTCTCCTCACTTTTTTTCCTCACCTCACTTCTCATTACCTCTCTCACCTACATTGCCTCCCATTATCTCCCTACCTCTCCTCACCTTACCTCACCTCATAACATCAACGCTGGCACTCTCAGTCCAAAGAAAACTCCAAGAATAAAGACAAAGGATCAGTATCCTACGAATAAGTTTAAAGTTAAGTATAATCTTAGTTTTACCAGACACATGAGCTGATTTACAGCTCTCCTAGGGCTGGCCAGAAGGATTAGATATTTTCCACGTGGCTAGGAACCAATTGGTCACCTAGCAACGGGACCTACAGCTTATTGTGGAATCCGAACCACATTATATCGAGAAATGAATTTCTATCACCAAAAATAAATTCCTCCGATTCTGCGTTTGCAGAGCCGGGAATTGAACTTCGGACCACTGGATTGGCAGCCGAGCTCGAAAACTACTCGTCCAGCGAGGAACTAGCATCCTATGAGCACATAGGAAACTTCTTTATGCACACTGACCACATCCTCCTAAAATTTTAGCCAGTCAGATAGTCCTAGTCTGAATGACTTCCTCAACATTATTCAGTCGCCAAGATCAACCCAACCAATTATTCCATCTCTGATCAATAAAACACCAAAATAAATTCACATCCAAGAATTCAACTCTTTTTAACTGTTATTCTACAGAAAATTTATGACTGGGATTGCAATGAAACTTCTCTACCTTACGAGGAGCCAGTTTTCATAACTGGTATCATTCTCCAGTTTTGGTTGCCACTTTTTGCATTTCTCACAATCAACTCTCTTGGTCACACCTACTCAAGCTGTAGACATTCAAATAGATGGGCATTTATATTACCAATGACGATGGCATTATTGGTAATGACATCACTTATTACTACATTCTTCTTAAAAATAATAATAAAACTCCTACTAACTAAACTGCAAATATTAAAATTTAATTATTGGCTAGTATTACTGTTATCATAATTTATATTTATATCTTGATTGTACTTTGCATAGTTACCAGGTTATGGTGGACACAACTGGAGTTACCACTTTACATCAACCAAGAAAGATTCTGTTCTTTGTTATAAACAGAGTCCAGGGATTGAATCCGAAACGTTCTGGCCTCAAAAACACCCAGCTGTTTTCTGGGCTCTATGAGAGCACCAACATCACTTTGGCTTTTATGAAGCAGCCTCATCAGTGGGGATTGTTTTAGATGATACACAGCTTAAGATTACTGATTCAGACATTAAACAGACCCAAAACCTTTATGTTATAGTTAAGTAAAATAATGAAATAGTACACTTTAAATAAATTATGTATGCCTGTTTACATAATACTGGAGAGAATAATAATTTCAGAACAGTATATTTCAATCATATCACCCCAAAATGCTGACATGCCAAGTAATTTACACAAAAACATTTTCACTTTCATGTTGCATACTCTATTTACATAAGTATATATCTCTGATTCCATTACAAAAATCTACATGAAACAATTACCTTACCATATTCATTTTATTGAGCATTTAATATAAATAAGATAAATGACCTTACCTAGTTTATTTCATAAGTAAACTTTAATATAAGTAAAAAACTGCAGAACATTTACATTAAACATCTCTTAAAATTATATTAAGCAACCTATGAAATACATGAAAATATAATAATGAAAAATACTACTAGTTGTTATTACAAATACATAAAAATTCACTGAAAAAAAAAAAAAAAAAATTCTCCATAATCGAGACACTTACTTTGAAGTATTTGGAAAAAAACAATTATGCCTTGAATTGGCTACTCATTCAGAGTTTATAAGAGATCACTTCAAAATAAAATTTACCAATGAGACAAGAAATGAACTCTCCTAATAGGGAGCAAAAACTGGATCACGGTGAAGTCAGAGAAGTTGGACAACTAAGCAGAAAGAAGCCAAGGGGATTTATTCAAGAATATACAGAAAGCATTGCACACTAGGTCTTGGAAGGGATCCTGACAAGAGACCTTAGAACCCATGAGAGGCCAAACCTTGGGGAGCTAAGAAGAGTTTCAACTCGGTTGAAACTAGTGAATGACAACATGCAAAAGGCAGCAGCATCAGAAGTGTGACATTGGGAAAGGGATTTAAAGAGAGACACGGAGGTTGAATCAGGACATACAAAGGACAATGGAAGAGGAGTCTGCCTTCGAGTTCAGGCGGACGACAGATAGGGGAGATGACAGGCATTTCTTGAAGGAGAAGGGAGGCTAAAAAATAGGTGAAATGTGCTACGAAGAGGAGTTGGAAGGAATGGAATCAGAACCTCAAAACCACATGTAAGAGTGGGTATATTCAGGAGAAAAGTGGCCAAGGAATGTTGGAAATTACACATATAAAGGATGAAATGTAGAAATAATGATGATACAACACAAGTGACCGAAGGACTATTTCGAAAATATTCTGAATGAAGAGAATGAAAACAAAGTAGAGGATGCTGGTATGAGAGATGAAGCAATAGTGAAGAGGTGAAATGGGTCTTTGGAGGATAACAAGCAATATTCTGGCTGACGTAAATATATGCAAACCTGACATTGGAAGGTACAGGACCTGAAGTGTGAGAACAGAGCTTCATAACTTTAATACCCTTATTGTTCCAAACCAAGCTGCAACCTTATTATGGAAAAGCAGACTGCTACAAGTCCAAGGGCTCCAACTGACAAAGTGGCCCAATTCGACCAAAAGATAAATAGAGAAGTTTAAGAGTAATGAAATAAGACTCATGATAATTAGGAATTAAATAGTCATAAATAAGCTTTTAAGGCTTGTAAATAGAAGTTACAAATATCATCTACAGAATTACTGCATAAAGTGGTCAGCGGCAACTTTTTGGAAACATAACTTTAATGCTTTTGATATTAGATTATTTAAAGCTAGATTCAGTCAAAATAATATAGATTAAATTTATCATATACCAAAAGTTCTAACCATTCAACAAAAGAGGCTGTCTTGACGATGAGGCAATTACGAACAGGAAAACTGCCATGAAAGTGGAGGAGGAGGAGGAGGAGACTATACCAAATACTCGGGAATCTTGAGAATCCACATGGCATAGTATCAAGTCACAAACATTTGGAAGGGTAGTACTGCAAAGGCAGAGGCAACTATATACAGCATGAAAAGTAGAATCAGAGGAAGAAGTTGGAGATAAATATTCAAAAGATAAAAGAGGACTGAAAAGAAGCAAAGGTTAAAGTAATAGTTGGTATTAGAAGATACCTTAAATAACAAAATATATATGGAATAAGATTCTTTCAATACTTCAAATGCATAATGAGACCAAAAATTAAAAGGAAAAATACAGAAAACCATTTCGGGCTGAAATAAAACTAAATGTAAGAAATCAGTCCGCACAACCAGTCCTTTACTTAGGTAATATAATGTGGTTGGCTCTTAATCTGAAAGTTATTGCACAATATAGTATACATGTACAGTTATGATCAACCTGAACCACAATAGCCATTCGAACATTTTCTCTTGTTTCAAAAAAGGCACTTTGTACACTCACATTTCCTCCTATACAACACCACATATAACTGTACTAATGATAATAATAATGAATAATAATAATAATAATAATAATAATAATAATGATAATAATTAATAAATAACAATAATAATCAATAATAATAATAATAATAATAATAATAATTGAATATAATAATAAACTATTTCAGCATAACCACTTACAATGATAATTAGGAATACAAATAAATAAAAAATTATACACACACACACACACACACACACACACACCACACACACACACCTATATATATATATATAATTACTACTGCATAGTAATACTGTAACTAAACACAAAATTAAGTCACCTTTAGAAAACCTCAATACAACATGAGGGTATTTAAATCATTAAAACAATTGAATCAATCAAAAAATGCAACACAAAATCATTCTATATAAGTTTACAATTAAATATCTGCACAAGCATACAAGTGTACATAAATAACTGCAAGTATACTTACCCACATACATCATCATTGCAAAATATAAACATTCTTCTTTAGGGAAGATAACTATGATTGCTATATGTAGCTTCCTCACATCTGCTCTTCAAAAATTCTGCCGAAATCAGATGTGTCTCACAAAACATTTCGCCAAAGCAGGCAATGAGGAAAAAGACACAAATAATATATAATATTTTTCAAAGAAAAGGGATTAAGGAAACTATTTGGAACTGACACCTTCCTGCCTCATGATCAACAATTTTAAGCCTAAAAAGTTGGTTTGGCACAGTCTGCACCAACACAACTTGAAATAAGAATGCTTCAGAGAATATTTCTCTTGCCAATACAGATTAGGTCCATATTTCTGTCATGCAGGGTTTATACACCATGCAACCATTTAAAGGCATGGTACCATGGTCAAAATAAGTAAATTATAAATAAAATGTGAGTTTCATAAGCATTGCTCTACCACGGAAACTACACTTGTATGATGCACTCCGACAGAACCATATAATTAAGTGAATGCTATTGTGAAATAACTAGAACTTGACCTGCATCAAAGGGGATAAAGAAACAAAACTCCTTGGAGAAGAAATTCTCTTAAATATGACCATCGATCTTGATAAAAAAAAAAAAAAAAAAAAAAAAAAAAGATAACGACACCAACATTGTGCAAATGATCTCACCACCTAAAATTCTGGAATATCTCTGCTTACCCTAAAAGAGTGGCTAAGATTCCAAAAGTTCTCCTGTTAAGCTGAAGACTCTACTCACGCTGAAGTTATCATTTAGACCTCAGCCTCTATGATTACAAAATGTAAAGTTGGGCATCATCCTGAAAAAATAAACAAAACAATGCTTTGTTCAACACCCTCTTTTTAGAAGACTGTAATCAGAATCTCAGCACTCCTGAGGGACAAAACTGGAATGGAATAATATAAAGTTTAGGCCACAGGCAGGCCTTGGATCTATGACGAGGTCATTCAGGGATGAGAAGGAAATTAAGAGCAAAAAGGTTTTGAAGGTGTAACAGGAGAGAAGCCTCACAGTTTACACTGTGAAACAATTCTTAGGAAGGGTAGAAAGCAAGTTCCAAGAAAGATAATATGAACGGAGGTACAATAAAAGGAATCAAAGGGATGCTGCAAAGAACCTTAAGTAATGCCTACAGTGCAACATGTGAGGTGCACTGACAGTACTAACCCCCTACAGGGCTCAGAGACAAAAAAGAAATGTCTGGAATAGAACAATGAATGAGGAGGAATGATGAAATTAGATATGGTCTTCAGATGATAAAAACTGGAAAAGCTCCTCCATGACTCATCAGGAATAGTAAAGTGTCATTTCTAAACCAATTTCAGAATGGTGTTGGAAGCTAATCATCGAATATATGATAAAAAAATATTCAGGACAAGATCAGACAACAGTGGGAGAAGAATAATATATACCACAACAATAAAAGAAGTATGAAAATGGCATGAAGGAATAAAATCATTAAGACATGTTGTGGAAGTACTGGAGACATTGCAATAAAAAAGGTCTGCAACAACTGTCAAAATCAACAGTTGTCATTTGCAGTTTCATGCCAGGGAAACCCATAACAGAGGCAGCAGTCTCTGTACTAAACAAGCTACAGGAGAAGTCCTATGCAAAAAAAGGAGGTTATCTCATCTACAAGGGAATTAAAATGGCATTTGACACAGTATCAAAACAAGAAAGTAAGCACAAAACAAAATCTTACGGAAAGAAGGTAATATTCCAAATAAATGCAAAAGGGAGACTCCAGTAATAAGGAACAGAAGAATAGATAAGAGAATCGAAAACCAAAGTGAATCCAAGCTGCTGGTGACAGGAGGAAAGGAAGCAAGCCAAGGAACAGGAATGTGTCTATGCAGATGCAACAGAAGAGGAAAGATATAAAACAACACTACAAATAGAATGGAACAGATGGTGACGCAGGAATTGCAAAGGAATGTACAATACTATGAGAGAGATGATGGAGATGGTATATTATTATTATTTTCTTGAACCAGACCACTCTTATAGGGCTGGCCTGAGTAGGAGCAAACTGTTGTAACTGAACAGAAGGCCTTGGAGGAGGTAGAACATTTCCATTTCCTTGGCAACATCCTGGATGAAGTGGAGTAAGAACAAGCGACTAATGACAGGTAACTGTTACTCCCTTAGGAAAAAGGAAACCTGCGATGCACGTAAAGTGCAGCATATACTATTCAACATGACAGGCAAGGAAAGACACTTGCAAAGAATACAGAGCACATTTGGGAGAGACATACCTAAAAAATGCTTCAGGTCACTGACTGGAGTAAGCTGGGAAGATCAGATCATATAAGAACTGTAAATGGGCAGAGATGACCAAAGATGTTTGCGTTTCAAACAGGAAGAAGTTAGTCAGAAAAGTTGCAGATATGGAAGGAAAGAAAACAATTTAAAAATACTATGAGACAGGGGCATAGATGACAGCAAAAATTCACGGTGAAAGTGCACAAGACACTGCAAAACAATTTCACAACTACTGCAAACAAAAAACACAAATAAGAATACTGATAATGATGATAATATGAGTGAAAGGTCAGCACACTGAGGCAAATGTTTGGAAATTACGTAGCTATGTCAAGTGCAGCAGAACAACTTACTCACTACCAATCACTTGAAATGTGATCATTATGAGAGGAAAGTAGATGATTATGCGGCTATCAAAATCCCAAGGAACTACTGACCCATAATGAGATGTTAATGGATCAGAAGGAACGTTTTTGGGTAAAATATGGCATGATATTCAGTGGCTTCTCTTAAACTAGGACTAATGGCAGGAGCTACTTTGATATCAACACTTGACTTCTATATACAATATCCAGATAGGAAGGCTGATGTAAACTACATAAGGCTCAAAGTCCTGCTTCTAGAAATACTGCTTCCATTTCATCATTTCCAGCACCCACTCTCTACTTCCGTCAACAATAAACCAAGAAACACAAACCAAAAACAAATTTAATCTTAGCTTGTAGTAAAAAGGAAAAGTAAGTTAAATAAAGAAGGCAGAATTAATACATTTTATTTACTCAACCAAAATGAAAGCTTTTACCTCATCAAATAGTCAAGTTATTCCTGACCATAACGAAATCATTAAGGTCCTACAAGAGTCAGGTACTTAAACAAGGTGGCAGTACTGTACATCTAGCTGCTCTCAGGATCTGAAGTATAAATAAAGTACTATATGATACCAAAAGAAATATTTTGATATAGAAACCTATAGTAGGTAGGGTGAGTTGAAGGACTGCTATCCTTTAAGAGTGTAACTGCTCGTTATACCGTCACCAGAATAGACTATTCAATTTTCTCTAAGTATCCATATATCACTGATATAAGTCCACAATAAGGTGAATCATGCCACAAACTCAGTTTTCAAAGTGCAAGGATGAATTCAAGGGAGGAAAAACAAGCACCAATGAAAAACCATAAATTTAATACATAAATAACCAGATAGAAAATACACCTGAACATCTTTGAGTACAGGAAATAAATGAACAACTGTCACACTTAATAATTATTCAAAACACGTATACAAAATTAAGATAGCCTAACCAACACACTCAACCCAAAATACGGGGCCCAGAAAGGAGGAGTAATAAGGGGCCC
>NC_087222.1:19060989-19068489 GCF_015104395.2 Macrobrachium nipponense
AACATATTTTAGTATTTAATGCATGTGTGGCCAAAACATCAACTGCCTTGGAAAAGGTGCCTGGAAAAACAAGTCATGTCGATGAGATCTGACTTGAGTAAACTGAAAGAGATGGCAGAAAAGAGGCTAAGAAGCAAGAAAACAAGGGAGGAACTGAACGAGAAATACAAAGTACAGAAGCAAATAAACAACACAATGGAAGAATTTTAAAACATAGGCTTCAAGCCAAAGCACAGAAGATCCAATGGTACTTGAGCAGAATAAAGGATACCAACAGCATATACTATTCGAACCAACTAGAAAGACTATACAGCCAACAAATAGGGGAAAGACAACCACCAGAAAATTCCTGAAGCTGATCCATGTAAGAGACTCTGAGAAAACATATGGAGCAATTTGGTATCACACAACAAACAGGCAACATAGCTCCAGGAAGTCAAGGTAGAAGAAATGGGGAGAATGACACAAACGGTTCACTGAGATCATGACAGACAATCAGACGCCAACTAATGAAAATGCTTATCTGAATACTGGCTCAAAAACTGGATGACCACAGGGAGAACATCCTTAGTACAGAAAGTCAAGAACAAGGGAAGTAAGTGAAAGGCAACGCAACTACCAAGAGGATACAAACAGTATCCTCTACCAACGGAAAGGTTGCGAAGGAAATGTAGGGGCACAAAAGACCAGCTCCTGATAGACAAAATGGTAGTGAAGAATAGTAAAAGAAAGAAAACCAACCTATGCATGGCATGGATTGACTACAAGAAAGGCTTTGACATGATACCGCACACATGGCTAATACAATGCCTGAAAATATATAGGGAGAGGCAAACACCAATCACTTCCTAACAATACAATACGCTACTAGAACACAGTATGCTCTGGGAGGTTAACATCAGGAGAGGGATCTTTCAAGGTGACTCACTGTCCCACTACTCTTCCTAGTAGCTGTGATTCCCATGTCAAAAGTACTGCAGAAGATGGATGTTGGGTACCAAGTCAAGAAAAAAGACAACATACTTAATCATCTGATGTTCATTGACGACATCAAGCTGTATGGTAAGAGCATCAAGGAAATAGATACCCTGATTCATAATGTAAGGATTGTATCCGGGGACATCAGGATGGAGTTTGAAATAGAAAAATGTGCCATGGTCGACATACAAAAAGGCAAATTGACAAGGACTGAAGGGATAAAGCTACCAGATGGGATCAGCATCGAGCACATCGATGAGACAGGATACAAATACCTGGGAATAATGGAAGGAGAGGATACACAACACCAAGAGATGAAGGACACGATCGGGAAAGAATATATGCAGAGACTTAAGTAGGGGCATCACTTAGGGAGGCTGGGGACTGGGGGGAGGCAACTGATCCCCCAACTCAAGTTGGCCCCCCGCCCCACCAACCCCAAGCCTCAACATATGAAGACAGAGTTGTATTTGCCAGTAATGGATACGTGCACTCCCAAATTTGACCACAAGTTCAGCAGTAACATAGATTTATTTCAGTCTCTCTCTGCATTTGACTGTCAACCAAAGCAGTTCCTTGATAGAGGTAAACTAACTCTGTTCACAAAGCATTACAGTGCACACATTGATACAGTCCTCTTGCTTTCACAAATTCATTCTGCAAAGGTGTTCTTAGAACAAAAGAAACAAAAGGACCTAATTGATGTGTACACAGCTATAAAAACCTTCCCAGTTACCTTTTCTGAGTTACTAACTATCCTTAAAATTTCGGTTACCATTCCAGTCACAACTACTAGTCATGAGTGTTTTTTTTTCTATGTTAAAACATGTAAAGAATTAACTGAGAACAAAAACTTGGAATAACCAGCTATCTTTCTTGTTGTTGATGGCCATATGATTAGGTCAGTTGATTTGGAAGAGCTAGTGAATGATTCTGCTCGTATGAGGCACCAACAACTCGGTACTCATCGTGTAATTCTATATAGGAATGTAATGCAAAAAACTTTTATAATTCTATTTTGATTTTGGTACTCAAATTATCAACATCATTACTTTCATATTATTTTATTTTCATTAAGTCACTCAATTATCAACATTATTTATTTTTATTTCATAATCATAATATACATTCCATTATACTAATGATGCAGTTGTTTCATAATTTTCATTAATGCCTGATATTCTTAGCCGATAGCACTATGATTAGATTTATAAATTATATTTTCATTAAAATGTAAAAAAAAAAGTCATGCTTGCTTTTTAAATCTGTAATCATAAATATAAGAAATTGCTTGGAAATATCAAGTTTCTTGATCTAAAACCCCCAGCGGATTAGGCTCACTTTGCTCACCAAACTGTCTTTACCCCCAGCACCAACCCCGAACAAAAATCTGAAATGACACCTCTGGATTAAAGGACGGAATACTACAAGTACAAACTCAACATTGGAAATAGATTAAAGCATAAAACACATGGCAGCGCATGGAGTGGTCGAAGGCTGAACTGCGCAACAAAGACCAGAAAACTATTAAACACATGACAATACACAAAGCACTACACACAAGAGCAAATACAGACCATACATAACATGAAAGGAAGGAGGGAGAGGGCTACTAAGCATAGAGGACTGAAAACCAGTGAAGATGAGTGGCTAAGGAGTGCATGGGATGAAGGACTGATAAAGTAAATGAAGACCCAGAAATATGCAGACAGAGGTAAATGACAAACAGAATGAGGAATAGCGCAACAAACCAATGCACAGACATTACATGAGACAGAGTAAAGAGCTGGTCAGCAATGAAACATGGCAATGGCTACAGAGGGAGAACTCAAGAAAGAAATAGAAGAATGCTAAAAGCAGCACAAGATCAGGCCCTAAGAACCATATATGTCCAAAGAAGAATAGATGGGAATAACATCTCATCCATTTTATGCAGGAAGTGCAATATGAAAAACGAAACAATAGACACATAGTAAGTGAATGTCCAGCACTTGATAGAACAATACAAAAAAGAGACATGATTTCAGATACCAAAAGCCCTTCCACTTCGAGGCCCTGTGTAGAGAAACACCAGCTACCTTGCAGTAATAAGTGGTACACATACCAACCTGAGGGAGTGGTAGACAATTGATTAGGCAGAAAATCCTTCTGGGTACTAAGAATCAGAAATCAGATGGGGGTGGATAAGTTGCCAATAGACCTAGACTTGACGCCGAATGACAAATTCAAGAAGAAATTACCACTCATCGATGTCTCAGTACCATGGGACAACAGAGTATGTAGATGAGAAAGGAAGAGGAAAAACTGATAAGTATCAAAACCTGAAAATAGAAATAAGAAGGATAATGCCAATGGAAACTGTACCCATAATCATAGGAACACTAGGCGCGATCCCAAGATCCCTGAACAGGAACCTGGAAAACTAGATGCTGAAGTAGCTCCAGGAGTCATGCAGAGGAGTTTGCTATTAGAAACAGTTCACATATTGAGAAAAGTGATGGACTCCTAAGGAGACAGAATGCAACCTAGAACCTACTCTATAAATACCTCCCACCCAGGTGAAAATAGGATAGCTGAGCTAGAAAAATAATAACAAGAAATTAAAATACCAGGCAAGGGTTTGTTGGTAATGAAGATCATAGGCGTACGAGGTGAAGTTCATTTGGGAGGGCAACATCAAATTTGCCCGAATTTTAAACATCACAAGAGTTTTTTTCCTTCTTTCTTTTTTCTTTTTTTAATCACCATATTTGTCTAAGAAATACCAACAGCTGTCAAATTATGTACAGAAGGAAATTCACGTAGCTATTATTCAATTCTTTATTCAAAATATATACATCTTCTATCTCTACAAGCTTGTTCCTATTTGGGGTCGCTGTAATGGTTCTCCAACACACTCTTCCATCTCCCTCTGTCCAGTGCATCCTCCTCGCTCAGTCCCAAAACTCCCTCATATCTCTCTTCACACAGTCAATCCAGATTATATACATACATCCTCTTATGTATGCTTTCAACACACCATTCCATGCCTTTCACAAGATAACTTTGCAACTATTTTCCTGTTTCTTAAACACACCGAGTAATTTTCTATACCTATAAATGTTTTATCAAAAGTTAGCAGACTGGAATACTTTACATTTTCTTGTCTACAGTCTATATTACTCACATAAAAATAATTAAACAAAGAATACCGAGAGAGAGTCACAGGAGTCTCAACTGTCTGCCTGCTGCGCTTCCTGTTTCGCTTCCTGTTTCGCTAGCAGTATAGCCAGAATACATAAGAACATTTCCATATGGTACTTTGCTGGCCGTAACATTGACTTATCATTAGAATGTTATTATGTATTCAGTTTCTAATATTACAGGTTCCCTACTGATTACCGCTCCTTATTACATTAATCATTATCATGTACATATTTTTACCTTTATTTTCATTACTAACTATGTTGCCTAACTAAATTATCTGGCAATAATGCTATGGAAATAATGGCTAGCATATCGCATATTACAGTACACTAGTTGTAGCCGGTGGTTAATAATGAATGATAAAGAATACATATTCGATATCTTACAGAAAACTATACATCATCGGCACAACGATTTAAAGGAACTTTGCAAGACCCTGTTCTCCATCCATGAAATTAGCAATGGATGCATTTCAGCCTGCTGGTGGTGAGACTCGAGGTCTCTCTCTCTCTCTCTCTCTCTCTCTCTCTCTCTCTCTCTCTTTCTCTCTCTCTCTCTCTCTCTCTCTTGCACGAAATATTTGTTCATGATATTAGCTTCTAACATATTATATAACTACCATGCATATTACTTATATATACTCTCAGTTGTAATGGTATTTCACATGCGATTATTTATTATTTGGTTACAAATACAAGTTTATATTTATTTTTATTCTTATGCTTATGAAAGAAAAATAAAAAAGCTTTCCCAATTGCCCAAATATCTCAACCACTTCCCGACAAGTTTATTTTTACTTTTATCCTTGTTATTTATCTTTTTGTTATTTATTATTGTTTTATATTAAATAAAAAATTCCTTCCCCGAATATCTCGCCCCCCTGGCCCCCTGGCCGGTACACCAATGCCCTCACGGTAAACTGGACTTCCTGGAACAGGAATATTCATAGACTGGCAGACAGAGGCTGCCGTGTGGTGGCTGCCATTGGAAGCGTTTGGAGTTCGGATGATTTCTCTGATCCGCTTCAAGAGCGGGAAAGTGCGAGTACCCCCCCCCCCCCCTCTCTCTCTCTCTCAAATCTCTCTCTCTCTCTCTCTCTCTCTCTCTCTCTCTCTCTCTCAAAGCTTGGCTGAAGGGTCAGTGATTCAAAATGATCCCGTCATAGCCCATCCACTTGTAAATATAGTTAGGATAAGAAGGTAGGAACTAAATAAAAAATAAGATTCAGTTGACAACTCTTCCTAGATATCGTATGGAGGAACTACCTTTCATAAATGAAGTTAGCTTTTAAGGTGTAGCATTTTGTATGATGAAGCTCTTATGTTCTTGTTGACACCCCCTCCTCTTTCTCTCTCTTGGGAGGTCAATGTTAATACGAATATTATGTTCAATGGGGAATGTTGTGGAAGATTATGGGAATTAATTAAGGAATATTATGGATATGTATACTATAATGATCGTGTTCAGTAGAAAAACTATGTCACACATACAGCACCTTCATACCCACATGTGGGAAATTATTACTCGATCTGCACAGGTCGAGTTCTACCGTCCTCTTCCTCCCTCTCTGAACAGTAAAACCCTTAGTTTGGGGAGACTTGATACGACCTATTTTTAGATCACCTTCGTGGACAATTACCTACCCAAGCACATAGGTACTACCTAATTAGGTAGTACTGGCCCTGACTGATTCACACGGGAAAAAAATTTGGGTCTCAGAATCAGTCGCTACGTAAAATGTAAACAATTTAATACGAACAAGTAAAGAATATTTAACACTAATGAACATAATACCAGCAGAGGCAAACTAACGAAAAAACAATCACAATCAGCTAACAAGCAAATAATAAATTACGTTAAAGTATAATTGAATAAAAATTACACACACTACAGTTATGGTAACATTAACAAACAATAAACTAGCACAAACGAAGAGTAAACACAAACTAAACTGAAGGCTCAAAGTTGTTCCGTTAGGTTCCATTGGGTCTTGAAATACACTAAAGAAATAAACGCCATGAACTGGACCCGAAGGTAAACGGTAGACGCATTTGTAACCATAAGTTAATAAGAGAGAGTATCAAAGTAGTTGCATTTCCTTTACAAAGGAAAAATGAAAACTTCCACTCATGAATGTACAAAATACTTAAAACAAATTATGACCACAATCTGAAAACCATCAGATATTCTAGTATATGTTAATGCTCCAACCTCATACATTTTTCTGAACCTCAACTACAATGGCTCAGAAAAATGGAGAGAATATAAATTTCTCGACAACACATCAGCATGAAGGAAGGAGGGGCAGTCCTTAGTCCCAAAGGAGGAGAAGTGACAGAACTACTTCAAGCAGCCATGAAACAATACGCACCGGGCGAGGAGAGAGAGAAAGAGAGAGAGAGAGAGGGGGGGGGGGGGGGGGAATAGGGCTGCCATTCGTACGATAATTATCGTTCATGTACGATTAACCTATGTACGATACCAGCTCCAACTATCGTTCATTTTATGCGATAATTCTGGTATTTGTTCATTTTCAGATGGTCTAAAAGCATTTTTTTTAAAAGATTAGATGTTTCCAATTGAAAATTATGAAAATATAAAGAGATAATTTTCCCTTAAGATATGTAGATAATTTTGTTTGAGATTATCGAGATAGGAAGGCTAATTGTACTGATACCTTGAGTGTTTTCATCACACCCTCTACTCAATTACCAATGGCCGAGAGGTCATCTTATCGCTAACCCATTTTAAGAGAGACATGAGACCATTAAGTCTCTCTCTCTCTCTCTCTCTCTCTCTCTCTCTCTCTCTCTCTCTCTCTCTCTCTCTCTCCGTGGAACGAGGCAATTATGCTGAGATATATGTATATTTCAGCACGGGAAAAATAAAAGGAGGTACTCCTCCTCTTACTTTTCCTGTAGTCTTGGCTAAATATATTGTCACGCACTATTTAGTGACATATAAGCACACACACACACACACACACACACACACACACACACATATATATATATATATATATATATATATAGATATAGATATATATACATATATATATCTATATATATATATATCTATATATATATATATATATATATATATATATATATATATATATATATATATATATAGATATATATATATATATATATATATATATATATATATATATCTATCTATATATATATATATATATCTATATATATATATATATAGATATATATATATATATATATATATATATATATATATATACATATATATATATAGATAGATATATATATATAGATATATCTATCTATATATATATATATATATATATATATATATATATAT
>NC_087222.1:19070989-19073118 GCF_015104395.2 Macrobrachium nipponense
ATTGGGGGGGGGGGGGGGGGGGGGGGTTTGATAGAGAGGGGTTGGGGTGGGCGGCGGAAGGATTTATCGTTAGCGAAGGAAGGGATGAGTTTGTCAACGTTCGCGTTTTGGGGGTTGCATGAACGTATGTAGTATACTTTGTACGTTTTCTGCAATATTCTCTCTCTCTCTTTAAAAATGTGTTTTTAGACATTTATGAAGTAAAGGGTTTGCATTGTTAGGTATAGATATTTCTTGCAACACTATACTTGAAAACTTTTTAATTTGTACAGAGACTCCTTGCCAACTCTCTCTCTCGCTCTCTCTCTCTCTCTCTCCGTTTTTTTCCGGCAAGGGAGATTCAAAGAATGGCAGTGGCATTGTTCGTACTATTTTTTCTTTTTCTTTTTTTATGTTTACAATGATGTGTCATTGTTTTTTTTTTACCTTAATCACATTCCTTCTCACTGGATGAAATTTAGTGTGCTGACATTCTGATCACTGAAATATGTGAGAAATTGCACGATACGACAGTGTTGCAAGCCATCCAAAAATCTCCATATGGGAAGGATATAGATATCCATCATTTTTTTTTCCGTCGAACGAACCAAATATTCCTTCAGAGTGGAAGAATTCAATATTAACATTCTGATCACGAAATACGTGAGAAATGGCAATATATTGCAATGTCGTTTGCAATACGACATTGTTGCAAGCCAACCAAAATTCTCCAGCATGGCATTCAGTATAGTTTCAGGAATTCTTTCGTGGCCAAACCGACTTATTATCCTTCAGACTGACAGAACCCAGTCAGCCATGGGTCTCATATGATTCAAATACAACGAAATGGCAGTATATGATATCATCCCTGTTGCCTCCTAAGGATTTGCTCGTAAGCCAAATCGATCTTACTTCCAAACTGGATAAAACGCAGCTTATTGACCAAGGACGAATATGCAATGCAATTGAAGAATAATTGATTATTCATACCATGATACTCCCATAATGGAAGCAGTTATGCCTTAGTCCTCTAAGAGAAATTGAATATCGGTAATTCTCAGTAGTTATGGAGAATGAAAAGAGATTGCCATAAAAAATATGAATGGGAAGATTCTTACAGGATGAAATTAATATTAGTTGAGATAGTTATTTTCTAGTGGAAAATGTTCTGTTAATTGTAATAAATTGTAATAACATATTATTATATATATATATATATTATATATATATATATATATATATATATATATATATATATATATTTACACAGAAAGAGAGAGAGAGAGAGAGAGGTGTATGTATGTATGTTATCCTAAGAAAGAGTAGTGAAAGAAGAAGAATTGGAGTGAGAATGGTAGTCACGGGGTAATGTTTTGAGTAAAACGCTGACGATGTCATGAGGTCAGCAGCAGCAGTAGCGCAAGTAGCTCAACATCCCGAGCGAGCAGAGCAGCGCAAAGCAGAACGGAGCAGAGCTGAGCAGAGCAGGCCATAGTCGTGTGATATGTACTTATAGTCTGTCGTCTGTTATTTATATTATTATTTTAATAATCATGTTATCCTTATCTAAAAGACGTTAATGCTTCTATCAATCCGATGTGAATTTTTTTTTTTTTTTTCATTTTCAAGACCTAATTTGATGCTTTTCTTGTCTGATGATTCTTTCTGTTAGTGCGTTCGTTTGTGCATCCGTTTGGTACTGAAGTGTAAGGCTTGTTTGTTTGTGGTGTCTCTCTTAACCAACTGGTGATTGCTTGAAAAGCATCGCTACATTAAAGCACAGCCCATTCTTTTCTGAAATTATATCTGCTTATTTGTGTTTTCTGCTCTACTATCCAGCGTCGTATTTATTAGTTTACTCTTATGTTTGTATTGGGATCTGTGTTGTTCACATTATTAATTGATTGATAGTCTGAAATATTTTCATTTAGGGCGTTGATGCCCAGATCGAGTGGAAGATGATGACCATTCCTCTCTCTCTCTCTCTCTCTCTCTCTCTCTCTCTCTCTCTCTCTGCAGGGAGAGCATAATATTAGCATGTACTACTACCGTTCTGGTGTGGTAGGCGGTGGCTAATAAGTAGGCCTAACTGAAAATAAATTGGTCATGTTTTAGGTGTTAAGAATGTGACGTCCATTTTGCTTCATACA
>NC_087222.1:19073618-19140340 GCF_015104395.2 Macrobrachium nipponense
GGTTGCTAGGGTCACAGCGGGTGATTGGCCCCAACAGAAGTCACAAAGAAATCTCCTGCCTTTGTCCTTTCTTTGTGTTCAGATCTGCTAGCCATCAACCAGGATCTGGTGACATACTCGGTGGACCAAGGATGCATACGTTTGTTAATCCCCAAAGATTTACGTCATCAGGTAGCCACTAACCTACATGCAGGACACCAAGGCCTCGACTCTATGCTTAGAAGGGCCAGGCAGTCAGTCTACTGGCTGGGAATAGAAGGAGACCTTCAGCATCGCCATGCCCAATGCACTTCATGTAATAAACATGCCCCTTCACTGCCTCCCAAAGAAATGATGCACACGCTGCCAGCAGATACCCCTTCCACCAAGTTGTCACAGATATGTTCCAATAGAGGCAATGTATACATGGTATAGCAGACAGACTAACTGGTTGGTTAGACATAGCTCACTTCCCCTGTGGTGCCATGTCCAACAAAATAAGCAATCACCTTCGATCCTATTTTTCACGTTGGGGAGCCCCAGAACAAATATCGACTGACAGAGGTACAAACTTAGCCAGTGAGGAGATGGTTGCCTTTTTCAGGAGATGGGGAGTCAAGGTCCGTCTGTCATCAGCCCAGTATCCCCAGTCGAACGGGAAAAGGTGGAGCCCTTGAGTCAGACAAGATGGCCCTGACAATACTCCAATATCTCAACATGCCTCTGAGGGAGATCAACAAGTCACCATTTCAGCTTGCAAACGGGTCGCCAGCTGCGTGCGGGGTACAACGGCTAGAAGACACCTGTAGTAGACAGGTATTGGAGACATAGAATATGTCAAAGAGAACTACAAGTGGCAAAATCTCAGGAGGCTATGCGCACCCTTGACACCACCAGGAGACTGCTGCCCATCAAACTAGGTACCCACGTACGCATACAAAACCACGCTACTAAGCAGTGGGACAGAATGGGCGTAGTATCAGAAACTTGACCCCATCATCAGTACACAGTCAAGCTCAATGCGAGCGGCACTCTCAAAAAGGAGCAGACGACACTTGAGAGTCATCGCTCTGCCCCCTAGTGCAACCGGCGTCTCAGCACGACACCTCCGTGAGTCCTACGCCCACAGAACCAGTAACGCATCCCACAGGCAGGACCCCAGTGTCATTATACTCAAATCAGCCTTTTTGGCCACTAAGGCATTGGCCTTGTTTACCCTGGATTTTCCACACCGTTGTCACTCCTCCCTAGGTAGGTACTTCTGCCCTACCTTTCTCTCTCTCTCTCTCTCTCTCTCTCTTTCTCGTGTTCAGCCTCTGACCACCATTCTTGATTTGCTTTGGAGCAAATCCTTCTAACTGTCCTTTTGCTTACTTTAGCAGCTTTGGCTGTGTCCGCCATTGGCCTTTTCATCTAAAAAGTACCGATTAACTTTATAAATGATTCACTTAGTCTGATTGTGAAGGCAGGGGCAGCGAGAAGCGGGAGATGTTTACATGGTGGGTCCATGACACAGAATGACCTTGTCGGGCTGAGTTGGCAACGGAGCACTAACCCAGCACAGAGGTGGTGTCAAATCTCAGGAAAACATTTTTAGTAACATTAATTTTCCCATCAAAAGCTTAAGTCATCCTTAAACATATGAAGTTTTATTATGAAACAGAGTAATTAGCATATATTTAGATAGTATAAAGATATCAGAGACATCTCTTCATCACTGAACTGTGGCAAGTGTGCGGCCAATGCCTTAGTGGCCAAAAAGGCTGAGTTTGACTATAGTAGGCCAAAAGGGCTGCCAGTAGACCCAAGTGGCTCCAAGACTCCATATAATGCTGATATTATTTGTTGTTTGTTCATATGATATGCAATTGTACAATTGTATCAAGAATTGATTCTTTTTCTGTCTGTATATGTATTACGCGTATTTGAGTGCCACTAAGCAACGCACTCAGTGTATGTAAACTGCGTGTTTTTTGTACTGAAAAGTTAGCTAATATTTTTTTTTCTTGCTCATTCATCCATATTCATAGTGACATTTGCCCCTTTAAATTTTTCTCATGTATAAATATAATCTTAAGGGAGGGTATGTAACGCACTGCCGAGGATTAACCCGCAACGCATTTGCGAGTCAGTCGGCTCTCTGGTCTCGTACAATAAAGTCTTGTCACCAAGATGTCGTCTCATTGCAACCCAATAAGAATAATCTTAAAGATAAAATCTCAGACTTAAGTACAAATTAGTTACCTTATAGATATTTTTGTTCTAATATATAATATATATATATATATATTATATATATATATCTATATATATATATATATATATATATGCTTGAATATATTTTTTGTGAATAAATTTACCTTGTAAAAAAATAAGTTTTATTGTTTACCAAACTGAACATTTTTGTGCAGTCAGTCACTGCCCTGTATTATCTCTTCTTGATTTTCTTGTCTCTGCTTTGGAGCAGTTGGACTTATTTCATTTGTAAAACACCCCTTAAACTGTACCCCTGTTTTGGGAAGGTTACTGATTCTCCAGGTGTGATGGATTTCAAGGTAAATATTTTCCTTTATAATTCTATCTGTCATTTATAGACCTTTCTTTGTAAACTTATTCTTTACAATTATTTCAAAAGGACATTGATTCAAAAGGCCTCACAGTACGCCAATGTTTCACTTTCTTTCTTGGCTTGTTAATTTATTCAAATATTCATCATGTTCCAAACAATTTTTGTGATTCATTTATAGTACACACACACACACACACACACACACACACACACATATATATATATATATATATATATATATATATATATATATATATATATATATATATATATATATATATATATATGTATATATATATGGTGACGAGTTCACGTCATCATATTTCTTCAGAACCTTCCAGGGCCCTGAAAACTGAGCCCTCAAAGGGTTTTCTGGGGAGGGCAAACAAAAACTAAACTAAACTAAACACTATCTCCCAGGTTAAAAACACCCCTTTTTTTTGGGGGAGTTCCAACATCGTATTTGTTTTTCATCACCTCTGGCTTTCTGCTAAATTTTCTTTAGCAAACTCCCATGCCTTTCTTAATTTCTCCTGAAGCCCTGACAAATAATCAAGAATGTTGACCTCGGGAGTCTCCACCTCCAGTGTTCACGTACAACTTCCAAGGGCCCGTGCACACAAGGCCCAAAACCAAGCGCGAGAGGAGAGTATCCCAAAGCTTCATTTGGAATGGAACGAATAGTGAATAAGGCATACGGGACCTCCTTATCCCACTCTCTTCCTGACTCCATACAATACTTTTTCAAAACAGACTTCAGGGTCTGGTGGAACCGTTCCACCTGGCCCTGACTCTCAGGGTGATCCGGGAAGAGGTAGTGTGTTTTATCCCTAATTTAGACATTTTATTCTAAAAATATTTGCAGGTGAAATTAGTACCCACAACATCGATTACCACCTCTCTAAAAGGCTCCCCCAACTGAAGGTATGGAAATAAGTGGGGCTTTAGGTATCTTTTGGTTGGGCTTCCCCACCAACTGACACACCCTGCATGACAGTACATAGTGCTTTACATCTCGGCGCATTCGGGGCCAATAAAAATGCCGTGCAACCTTCTGAAACGTTTTTCTGACCCCAAAATGCCCAGCAAGATTGTTTTCATGAGCCAAGAACAAAATTTTGTTTCTATACTTTCAGGAACTACCAACTGACGGGGAACCTCTACCTGATCAGCAGATGCATCAGCTGACTTACTAACCCTGTAGAGCAACTCTCTCTCTTTTACAGAATACTGGCTTCGATAAATCATTACTATCACTCTAATAAATTCATGGATTAAATTCAACAGTCTGGGCTTTTCTCAAAAAACGCCTTGGAATCCCACTCCATATCTCCGAAAATAAGGTATACCATTTCGTCACAAAGTCAGTCTTATGTCCATCCAATCACATCCAAATCCAACCTCAACCTTGGCCAGGTCCACCTCTTTTGCCTTTGACCTCGTTATTACCGAGATAGGTTTAAAAACATCAATCATAGGACAGTGGTCGTCCCTACTTCGACCACAGACAGAATTGGAAAGATACAAGATTCATCAGTAATGGACAAATCGTTAGCAAATATTAAATCTATCTTAGGAATTGGCAAACTATCAACAACCGCCAATTTTACCTCACCTGAAAAATAATTAGTGTCAAGACAAAAGGTTTCTAGTGGGTATGAATCCACTGCATTCGGGAAACCACCCAATACTACATATTCATCATTCTTATAAACATATCCATCCGGGACAAACCCTCTCAATACTTTAATTTTTATCCCATTATGTTTAGTTTTATCCGTGAAAATAGATCCATCCGTTATGTCTTACGAAATCTAAGTCATCTAGATTTGTCTTCCTTGGGCAGTTTATCTACTGTTACAACGTTGACAGGTTTCAGGTTTCTTTTGAAATATTTCTCGAGAACATTTCGCCTCGACATGACCTCTCCTGCTGCACCAAAAACAAACTATTCCTGACTCCGAAGCTTTAGTGTTACCTACATTCCTACTGGTATTAACAACTAAGAGAACTTACATTATTACCCTACTACTAGGTTTATTATCATAATTACTATTATTATTATTATTATTATTATTATTATTCATATTCCCTTTCAAACGACACTGGATCATAGTGGTCCACATATCCTTTAGCCAAACCAACCTTTTAGCTATCCTCTCGAAAGAAGTGAAAAATTCTGGGAACAAAGGTACTATCTTCAACTCTGACATCACATTAAAATTATCCCAGAGCTACTACTATTGCTTTTGATATTATTATTGTTACGCATTCTATGTAAGATAATCTCGTGTTCATTTTCTTTAGCTTTCCCTTCGGCTTGAAACTGCATGGCTTTTGACTCCAACTCTTTAATTTTCTCTTCTTCCTCAAAATACTGAGTATCAACTCACTTACCTGATGAAAGTTACTTTCATCTAGTTCCCGGTTTCCATCGTTAGTTACATTGCCCTGTTCTTGGTTTTTGTTCTTATGTGAGACACTTACACACTCTTGGTACTCTTTAGCAGCTTTCAGCACTTCTTTGAGTAACTGCCCCTTACGAATTTCCGATGGCAGTTCCAAATGCAAAAACTAAGACAAAAACCACAACACCTCAAGTTTCAAATAAAAAATATATTCTTCCCAATCAGGATTACCAAGAAATTCGGCCGCAGCCTCCTCAACTTGAAACTCGAAATAAGGCATATTCTAAGTTCAATGGGGAAAAAAATAAAGCTCCTATCACTTAAAAGCCTATCAAGCAAAACTATCCTTTTCCCAACTTTCTCTGCACTCCTCCTCGAGAAAACCTTGAGAACGTTATCGTCTGGTAGTAGATCCTGTCACGGTCGCCAATTATGTTATGATCCACCTTAAAGCCCTTATCACTATGATAATGAGTAGCACTCATACGAGAACAAAAACAATTCAAATTATTTCCTCGAAGAGAAGGATACAGAGACTAAACAAACACTTAATTATTCATCACAACTAAAATCTTACAATTAAAAAGAAATCCCTTGAAACTGTACTTTAGGGAAGAAAATAAACTTATGATTACAATCCCAAAAACACATTCGCCTAGCTAACTAGCACACTAAAGTAAAAGAAAAAGTTACTAGGGGGAGATAGAAACATTAGATGACCGGGTCATTATGATAGTAAGAGACAACGTCAGAAACTAACCTTAAACCTAATTAAAGTACACACTTGAATAATCAATAAACATACATTAAGACTATGGAAAAATAAATATCATCCCATTAACAACAATTAACTAATGTTCCACTTATCCAATGGTTCATGAACGTCGTCTCTCTTAGCATCACTCAGCGAAGTGTTGTCTCCAACGGTAAATTCCAGTAGTGCCACAAAGTAGGAGACACCGAACCCAAATCGTCTCTATAGGTGAGAATAATTATGACAAACACACACCTTTTCTCTGCCCCTGGGAGGCCCCTTAACGATTCCAGAAGTTCAGCAGCTGAAGGCAAGGGCAACGACGGGCGAGGTTCACCTTCAAAAGTACGTATGGCAAGGAAGGGCATCACACAACCACGAAGTATACGCCTTGCAAAGGAAGGGCATCACATGATCCCTTATACGAACTGAAGAGACACCAGCAAAAGTACTGTTCATAGGTGATGGCAAAGATGCCACCAGCTGCAAAACGTCAAGGGCATCTTCAGAATATTAGTGCAAAACTGCCATAAACCGTCAGAAAATATGGGAGCTGAAATCCTCTCTGTAGGGAGCCGTTAAATGCCGTTTCATCACTCCAAAAGGTCCCCAAATCACCAGTGGAGATGAAAACAAAACAGGTGACGAACAGCCGAAACACTATAAAACATGAAAAGATAAAGACACTTACATGGGTGACATACCAATTAAAACTACAACTACCCTAAGTCCAGCCTTCAAAAGACAAAGTAAACAAAACTGGACAAAAACAAACAGAAACTTACTTTAATGTGCGAAGTCAAATCAGTTAACTCCATTACAATATATATTATATATATATATATATATATATATATATGTATGTATGTATATATGTATATATATTCCCAGGGGAGGAGAACCAACCAGTCAGTTCAGAGAATTTCCCAGACTCCCACAGCCAATATGTAACTCACCTACATAAAGAACCAAGGTTTGTATTCATGTAGGAATAATTAACAAATTCTTAAGTAATTTGTATTTTTCTTAACATACAAACCTGAAAGTCTTTACATTTACAGCCCACTTCAGCCACCCATCATTCTGGTACCTAATCCAAAAGGCAAAGAGGAGTACAGGGTGATGAGTTGGCACAGCTTTCCCCCCCTACCATTGGTAGTTAATGACTGTTTCTGAAAGTTTGACAGACGATCCAACTTGTGTCTTCAGGCTAAACCCCTAAGTAAAGAACTTCAGGTTTGTATGTTTGGAAATATACCAATTAGTTTAATAAAGCAGTCGATTCCAGAGCTGCTGACTCCTGCTGCAAAAGGGCAACTTCCTCTTCACGGAGCTGGTCCAGCTACAGACCTGGGCCTAGACGAACCAGGTTCAGGTTAACATTTTTGGTCGGCTGTGACCTCCATGAGGACACATAGAAAAGCTTCTGACAAAGAAGAGGAGAGGGAAGTATCATGTGCGAGCAGCTAGAATGAGGAGAGTTCTCTTCCTCAGATGCCAGAGAACTCACTTGGTCTAGAACCCCTTCAGCAAGATCAGACCACAACAGTCTCAACAAAGCTTTGGGTTCCTTGTGCAGAGGGTCGATCCACAGGAGGGAGTGGACATGGTCTCTTCTCTGAGATTGTTATACTTACGAATCAGTTTCATTACCTTAACAAAGGTCCTCTGTAGTCCTGAGGAAAAGGACCCTCAAGCCCTTCCAGGTCACGGTCCTCCCTCAGTTGGAGAGAAACCCTCATCAGAACCCCCTGATCTACTCTGCACCACTCGAGCATATGACCTTTCTGATCCTAGGACTGAACTTGGGACATAAGTTCTCGTATGGTGGCTGGGATGGGAGGGCAAATGATTCCAATCTCGAGCCCCAGGCCTGTCTGACTTGTGCCTCCTGGTATAAACCCAGGATGTTGAGGGGACAGTTGAGAGAGGCATAGCACTCTTCCCGGACTTGCTGGAGGCCTAAGCTTATCCGTGGGTCAACTTCACCTTTTTGAGACCCCAGCACTCTCTCCTTTTGGGACCGTGGACCTGGAAGCTGTTGGTTCACTCTCTTTCACTAACCATAAGCACTCATCGATGGCACAAGAGTCTGTGGGACCCTGTGCAATGGTAGGAGAAACTTTACCAGTCCATGAATAGGACTTTTCCTCAACTGGTATTGGTGTCACAGGCCTCCGTGGAGACCCACATACATGCAACATCCATGGAAATGCATGTAACGCTTGCAGAGGAGGAAGATTCTATACTGCCCCTAGAATGTGACTTCTGGAGACCAGTCTTGGTGACCTGGGTATCTGTGGAGGCCCGTGCACCTGTTGCTCACAAATCACGGGGGTCTGGAGAAACCTGTGGTATGGTTCCAGTGTTCGTGGACATGGAAGAGTATGTGGCAGATCCCTATGGCTCTTCCAAAGAAATAGGCTATATGTATGAAGGCCTACATGTCTAATGGTAGTGAGTAGTGACCTTCTTCTACCTCTGGTCTGCCTGTGCAACAGGACGTTTGGAAGAAGAAGGGGAGGAGGCTCTGGAACATGACAAAGATGATAACGATGACGGCGATGTCTCTTCCTTGGGCTCTTTTCTGTCTCGTTGGTACTTCGCCACCAAGGCTTGGAGTGGTACATACCTAAAGGAGGAGTAAGTTGGAAGAAGTATGGGGGTCAACTGGACCAAGATTGCATGCATGACCATGGGGACCATGGCCGTGATCATGGATCCTGTTGACATTGTAACTGTGGCAATAGTCACAGTTACAGATGCAGCATTCACGGAGGCACTGAGATGGGGGATCAACCCCCAGACTGAAGGCTCCCTGGAGATCCCTGGGGAGTGCCAGAGCTCCCTAAGCTTCCCTCAACAAATTTTGTAAATCCCTCAACCCTGAAAAAGTTGGGTTAAATGAAGCTTTCTCCATTCGTTCTCAGCCTCCAAGTTGTCATCTTGATCCATCGTCCCTCCCTGCGGACTCTCCATCCACAGAGCAATAGGAGATCACGAAGGAGTTACTTCTCACAGGGAGGGAGCAGCAACGAGAGGCAGTTTTCATTGGAGGAAGGAACAACAAGGATTGGCAACCCTCAGCATCACTGGAGGCATGTCTCCCTTTGATGTCATGTGGGAAGCCTTCCTCTTGTATTTCCTTTTCTCTGCGAACTTTGTCCATTGCTCCAAAGGCCAATCATGACACTCAGGACAAGGGCTCGTCTGGTTCCATTCATGCTGGTGGCAATGAGTGCATCAGCTGTGAGGATCAGTTTCATAAGAGGAGAAGAAGCGATGGCAAGGAACATTCCCTATGACAGGGCAATGCCACATGGCATGAGACCTTCCCTCCTTAGGCTGTGATAAGTCATGGGTTTGTATAATTGCATTCACAAATCACAAAATATACCAAACACAATATCACCAAATAATCACACTGGAAAAACTAGGATCAGTGAGTTGCAGTGAAGAAAACCAGTTTGTTGGACAGAGGCAAGAAAGATGCACGTATCTCGACAAACGGCTTGAAGATAAATGATGCATTGTCAGGTGGAAGGGTCAGACTACCCAACCCACTGCCAGTAGTTAACTACCTAACAACCTTGTTAAGAATTAAATGGCCAGTTTCCAGTTCCACTGAAGGTGTTTCATATGTAAAGAAAGAGGGTTTGTGTTTGTGTAGGAACAATTTGCTATTCTGAGTCCATCCTTTAGATGACAATACATAGAAGTCCTGTGTTTTGAAAAATGTAGTTTTATTCTTTTCTAGGAAAGGCCCTTGAAGATGATTATTTCTCAGGTTATGGGAAAATCTGCTTTTATTCAATACAAGGTCACTTTAATGGTAGTCATAAATAAAAGGTACATTAATATGTTGATACTTCAACACTTACTTGAAACTTTAAAGAGTCAGTTTTACAGAATGCACACAAATAATTCTACAAATATACAACTGGTTTGATACAAAACATTGGAGCATTTTAGCTTATGACATGCTGTAAGGTAATTCAAATAGTATTCGATGCTTCACATGAGAAATATATGCAATACTGTACAAGGTAAGACTGGAAAATGATCAAGTTGACAATACAAGATTTCCCATGCAAAGGAATTACTAAAGGTCTCTAGTACTTACAAAACAGATACACACTTATTTTCGGCACTAATCAGGTATATAAGATACATATACCATCACTAGGACTTACATACATGACTTGCATAACATTCCCTGGTTTCTTTAGTCAATGGACGAAGTGAGGACTTGTGAAATAAATGTCCAAGAAGGACCTTATGCTGTAATGGTGTAAGGTCATTTTGATGGCAATTTATATTTTACTTTCATTCAGCGAGAGCTGGCATTCTAATCCTTTCCCTTTTTTATTTTGCTAAGAGACTTCCTACTATGCTGAACTATCCTGCGAGACTCATATAGCCTCTTGATGTCATCAAGATTTTTAAATAGTATACTTCATTGTCTGGCATCTACCAGATTCATTCTTTACTTACAGTTGTTCTTTTGTTTTCAATCTGTTTGTGATATTAGATAAGCTGTATTGTGGATGTGCCCTACAATTAATTTTACAGGTAAATACTTTCTAACATGTCCTGGCCGTAAGTACCTCTCATTAATCCACATTTGCAAAGACTGGAGCACCCCAATATATTATTTATTATATATATTTGCAATATATAACAATGAATAGAAAGCCTCCTGTATGGTTGGCAACAATGCATAGGCAGAAAAATGCAACAATAACGCTGTTAACAGCCATATAGCACACTGAGAAAGGGGTATTGTGAGGGTGGTATGCTGGAGTAAGCACATTGAGGGGGAGGGGCTTTGCAGGGGAACTTTTGCAACAGTGTGTTTATGGGGGGTGGGGGGTGGGGGGTAAGACTTTATCTCTTCAGGAGCCTTCACGGACATTATTGGCTCAAAAGCAAAGTTCTCATTACATGATATTTGATAGAGTAAACTACCTGAACCTCTTCTTCTAATTGGCATTTTACATTGCCGGTTCTCCACACAGCAATTCTGTGTCAAATGGGGTAACGTATTAACATACACCTTCGGCTCCCTAAGCGGGCTTCAGCAAGGGGGCATTCTCTTTCCATACCTGTTTAATACGTACACAGATGCCTTGAATGTCAAACTGAACTCACTCCCAATTGGATGCACTGTCAATGAAACAACTATAAACAACCTCTGTTATGCCGACGATATGGTTCTGATTTCCCCATCAGTGCAAGGTCTCCAACGACTCATCAACACTTGCCGCCAATATGCAGAGGAATTTGATATCCTATACAACGAAACCAAGACCCAGTGCATGTCGCTGCTCCCGAGATCACTTGAGCATATTGCAGAACCACAAACTTTCCTCGGAAATCATCGGCTGGAATTCGTGCACGAATTTCCGTATTTGGGTCACATTATCACCGACGACCTAAAAGATACGGCAGATATTGAACAGAGGCTTCATAAACTATGTGCAACTGGCAACATGATTGCAAGGAGGTTTGCCTTCTGTCACCGAGACACAAAAGTGCTGCTTTTCCGCTCGTACTGCTACAGTATCTATGGGTGTTCCCTCTGGACGAACTATACCCGAGAGACCATTAGAAGTATCACTGTTGTGCACAATGACATTCTGAGACGCCTCACAAACATTCCTCACTATCACTCTGCCACACAGATGTTCATAGAAAACCACGTGGTAACCGGAGTGAGGAACAGCAGCAACTCGCTCATACAAAGAAGTGAGGTAAGATCTAAATTGTGGGAAAGATGGGAAAATGAGGCCTTTGTCCCTTAAAGGACTTAATCTCTGTATTGGCAAGATGTCATCTGCAGATTCTGTCATTATTATTGTATTTACTGCTGATATTTTACTTCTTCATTATTACTGTGATTACTATCAAGTTAAAGATTTTTTTTTACATTCGGTTTTTGTATTTAGCCCTCTGGACCTGAACTACTGTAACCACCTAAGGTCTCTAGATTGCGTATGTTACTGTCTGTAGTTTGTAAATTCCCTGAGCTGAAATAAAGGATATTATTATTATTATTAATTATTATTATTAATTATTATTATTAATTAATTTAATTAATTAATTAATTATTAATTAATTATTATTATTATTATTAGTATTAATTATTTATTAATTATTAATTAATTATTACAATTATTATTAAATTATTAATTATTATTATGTATTAATTAATTTAATTATTAATTTATTATTATTTAATTATTTTATTAATTAATTAATTCTTTATTATTATTAATTCTTAATTATTATTATTATTAATATTAGATTATTATTAATTATTATTATATTATTATATTAATTATTATTATTATTATTATTATTATTATATTATTATTATTATCATTAATTATTATTATTAATTATTAATTATTATTATTATTATTAATTATTATTATTACTTTAGAGTGGCTGAGTGTCATGACTGTGTCACAGAAGTTTCAATCTCTTGTTGGCTGCTATTGTTTGTCTCCCATTATCACTCTCTTCTATTTCCACCTCTGAAGAATAACTCCAAAAGTTACAGTGAATTTATGACTGTTAAATTTATGAACAAAATTGTTTTATATTAAGCAAGGGCTTTTCTCAAGTTGCAACACCAGTGAACTGAAAAAAACTTGGAACACATTACAAAATAACATATCAGTATAAACTGCCCAGTCATGTTGCATAAAAAATTTTCTTACTTATCAGTGTCTGTGTTTGCACGCACATATAGTATACACCATGTGTGTGTTTATTTATATACATAACCATCTGCATCATACTGAAGTCAATTACACACTTGCTGTGTGCTTGCTTGCTGTTCTCTTCCTCTCTCTGGATTATTCTTTATTGTTTACAAAACTTTTGGAGTCCTTCCTTGATCAAAACCCCTTATAATCACCTACAACTTGGGCAATCATATGTCAAAATTGAATCATTGGGTAAACATTTAATGGAATATGCTTAATGTTAAACACAATTATGTAAATCACTATTTATCACGGGACATTAACTCGTCATCATATGATCATACACAATGCAACAGAAAGGTAGTAGTAACCAGATACTACAATATTGATATAACTGGTTGCAGAGGAGTAATTTACATGTAATCAACTGAACATTTTACAATGTAAATGTAATTGCATAGTAAGGTACTTAAAGGTATTACCTGTCCATACAACACAAACAAAAGACCAGGTACAGTATTGCTTTTGTTCTTGTTCACTTGTCATTCAGTCCTGATCGTAACTCAGGATGCATTGGGAGCAACAGTTACTTCATACCCATATTATCAGTCAAAGAGACAGCAAAATGATTACATATTCCATTTAGATCTCGTTTGCTGCTTATTCAGTTGTAACCATTTAAAAACTACTGTAGTACACGATATCTGTAAGTCTCTCTCTCTCTCTTCACTCTAAAGGTTTAAAAGGTCTCGTTATCAATTAGGCAAATGTGAAGTGTAAACTTTCTTTTTAGCCTTCAAAGGTGATGACAATTGCAGTTTTGCATCTCTCTCTCTTTCTCACATTGCCAGCATTCAAGGATTGACCTCCATTCCTTAGAGAACACAGTGAGTGTTGCTTGGTTTCTATAAATTGCTCACATTCAGAGCAAGAACTCTGATGTGCAGTACGTGAAAAAGTTAATATCTTAAGATGTAATGCTGTGATACATCTGTAATAAGATTTGAGTGAAAAGCTTATTAGATTTTTAATTAATGTGGCGGTAACAAAATGCAGTACAAAATAGCAGCTACTTTCTAACAAATAAGCTTGTGTTGACGTACATGTGCTTGTACATACATATATGCATCATGATGCTAGAAAAAAGAGATTTTCCAGGTTTGCCACAAGTAAACAGTTTTGGCAATGTGAACAGGTATGAGAGAGGGTGACAGAAATTCAGGATAGTTTTTGTATGCATTTATTCAGCTGACGATATTGTACAGTTTACTTTTTCATTATGTGTACAGCACAGTACTGTAGTGCTTTCTGTATTATTTATTAGCGCATACTGTACAGTACTGTAGTCACAAAACAGGCAAAAAATAAAGGACTAAATAAAAATTTTCGTATAATCAATTATTTGTACACTTATTTACTGTTAAAATTAGCTTATATCTTTGAACCCATTAAGTGCAATCTGCATATTACAAAATCATTAAAAGTAACACTTGGCTAACCCACTAAGACTGTCTCTGTAATCACCCGTCTCCCACCAAATGGCACTGTAATGTTTATGTTCTTGTCAGCATTCTTCATACATGTCCTTATGCAGTCGGTGTGAATTAGCGCTAGTAATCATTCTGACGATTTAGGGTTTATTTTACATTCTTAAAGAGATTTTTTACCATATTCACAAATTTCCAATCTCCACAAGAGCCTTGGATATATATTGCAGCAGATAATTGAGGGTTTACTGAAAGTGGCTACTTTCCAGTGTGAATTCTCATTTGCATTATAAGATGTTTCCTGTAAAATTCCTTTCCACATTCTTACAAATGAATGGCTTCTCTCTCTGGCTTCTGTTATTCTTAATTTTCAGTTTATATCAGGGGTGCAATAGGCTCCAGCCTGGGGTCTATGGTTGCACCTCTATGTTCCACTAGCCTAATATCCGAGGGCTCTTTTCAAGGTATTTACCGTTCTTATGAGGGCAGCAATCTGCACCTCATTTATACTTGGGTAACTTGATATTGCCTGAAGATATTTGCTCAGGTTTTTCTTTATAAGTCTTATTGCCCTACCACCACAGGTACTATTTCTATTTCCGTCAGTTCCCATGTACTTTTCAGGTCGTTCTGTAGGTCGTGGTATTTTGTTATTTTATGCCTTTCAGCTCTATTGAGGCCAAAGTCACTGGGTAGTGTCGCACCTATAATCTTCGCTGTTTTTTCCTCCTTGTTCCAGGTCACAATATCAGGTTTTATAGCACCTCCTTCTCTATATCTTCCTGTTGGAATTTCCTTGTCATAAAAGATGGTAATGGCCCTTTTGGAGGTGATTGGATCTGGTTCATGCTCCCACACTTTTTCTTTCACTTCAATTCTGTATTCTTTATGTATTTTCCAATGTATATATTTACAGATATTGTTGTGGCGGGCTGTGTAGTGACCATCTGCATGAAGGGTCTGGCAGGCTGATATCAGATGATTCGTACTCTCAATCGCTGCATGATAAAACCTACACTGGTCACTCCCTGATATACTTGCCATTTTTCTTGAAGCTGTTTTTTAGGTCTTGATTTTTTGCTCCTATTATCAGAATTTCTCCATCATAACCTAGATCTCCATTTCTTATCCATCTAAGTGATTCTTCATTGTCTGTTCAACTATTTTTCCAGTTCTTGAAATCTTTCTGCACTTCCATGGTCTTTCCACCTTTCTATTCTAAGTTTCTCCTCTCTGTGACTGTATTTCTGCCTGTTCTTCCTGGCTATCGTTTTTGCTGGAGTCTGTTCAGTACCCTCTGTGTCTTCTAGCAGATCTGCAAAGTTCTTAGCCTTTGGTGTTGGGCAACATTTTGATGTTTTCATCCTCAGAGCTTTTGAAGTACTACCCTTGAATTATTTATTATTGCTGCTCTGTAGGCATAACCCACCTTCTCTGTGAGGGAGATATTTATGTAGGGTGAGAATCTTCTGGTGTTAATGTCAATCCTGTCTAACTCACCTTGTGTCCCAGTCTACAATGCCAAAACCATGTCACCAATGGTATTGCCAGCTGGTTTATGGTAGTGATCTTGTCCTTTGGTGTTAGTTCTGAATTACAGGTCTTTTTAAGTGGCTGATGTATTTTTTCTTTATCTTTTCTCTCTTTTTCTTGTGTTCTATACCACTGTTTTCTTGTATTCCCAAGTTCTTATATGCAGACTCCCCTGCCAGGTCTTCAACAAACATGCCTTCCTCTTCCTTATTCCTTCTGATATTACTCTCTTCCCTCTCTTTATTGTACTCTTGGCACACTTGTCCAACCCAAATTCCATGCAGGTGTCATTTGAGAATTGGTAGACTGTCCTAACTAATTCTTCCAAATTTTCTTCTGAATCTGCATACAACTTCAGGTCATTCATAAAGGGCAGGTGGTTCACTCTTTTATTCTCTTTTCTTCCTCTGCTTTTGCTTAGGTCATAGCCAGTGTTAATGTTGTTCAAGATTTTACTAAGTGGATCTATGGTCAAGCAGAACAGAAGTGATGAGAGGCTGTCACCCTGGAATATTCCTCTTTGGATCTTAATGTCTGGAATTACTATCTGGCCCTCAGTGTTTTAGACAAAGAGTGGTCTTCCACAATCTCATCTGTGCTCCCAAGAAAGATCTTATTTCCTCATTGATGTTGTCTAATTCCATACATTGGAATATCCAGGTGCATGGCATGGTGTCAAATGCCTTCTTGTAATCTATCCAAGCCATATTAAGATTCCTTTGTCTTTTCTTACAATCTTCTAATATTGTTTTGTTTATTAGCAGTTGATCTTTAGTGCCTAATTTGTTTCTTGTGCATCTCTTTCGTTCTTTTTCCATATATTTGCCTTGATGTAGGTGTTCACAGATATTGTCTGCTATGACTCCTGTGACCCATTTGTAGGTTTTTGGTAAGCAGCAGATGGGCCTATATTTGTTAGGGAGCTCAGTCTCAGAGCTCTTAGAGAGAAGGTTGGTATTTCTTGCTGTGAGCCACGCTTGAGAAGGCATGTGCATAAGTGTGATGATGTAGTGCTGTGATCTTTTTAGCCAGAAATTACTATTACTGTTATCTTGAAATTATTATATTCTTTTATTTTCTTTGTTACTTTTTCGATGGTGAACCTTATTGGTGACATTTGCTGTTTCTAGCTGTTCTTCTGCCTAATGGTATCAATCCATGAATTCTCTTGGTGTTGTCTAGGGTCTTCAAACAGTGGCTTCCAAAATCTCTGTAGGTCTTCCTTGCTCGGTGGTGTTCGTACCTCCACTTTCTTTCGAAATCTTCCTATACACACTCTTTGGATTTTCATCAAACTGCTCATTTATCTGTTTTTAAAGAGTGGTCTAAACACATTTTCTGTGTTTAGACCTTTTGTTTTATTCCTAATATATTTGTATATAACTATTAATTTTATCGTAATATTTTGTATATGGCTCTACAGCTGAAACATAAATTTAAATTTGAATTTGAATTTACTTTTATCTTCTGTTGTTTGTTTCCTACTTGTGAAGCTAGGACCTTTATATTGGCTTGGTGTTCTGCCAGTTTTCCACTCTTTTGTTCATCCCCTATTCTGTATTTTTTCATTATTTTCTTGAGCAGATTTTGTGAGTGATTTTGATCTCTCATATAGTTGGTCATTTGAGAGATCTCTGCCTTAACTGGTTTATTTTATTATGTTGTTTCTTTTTCCTCTCCAGTATGCAACCTCATATGCTTTGTAAGATTTGATTTCTGGGAAAATGCTTTCCCACATTCGTTGCACATGAATGGCTTCTCTCCAGTATGGATTCTCATATGAATTGTAAGATGATGATTGTGGGCAAATCCTTTCCCACATTCCTTGCATATGAATGGATGATTCTCTCCAGTATGCAATCTCATATGATGTGTAAGATCTCGTTTCTGGGAAAATGCTTTCCCACATTCTTTGCATATGAATGGCTTCTCTCCAGTATGCAATCTCATATGAAGTGTAAGATTTGATTTATGGGAAAATGCTTTCCCACATTCTTTGCATACGAATGGCTTCTCTCCGGTATGGATTCTCATATGACGTGTAAGTTCTGTTTTGCGGGAAAACGCTTTCCCACATTCTTTGCACATGAATGGCTTCTCTCCAGTGTGGATTCTCAAATGAACTGTAAGAATATCTTTCGTGGAAAATGCTTTCTGACATTCCTTGCACATATATGGCTTCTCTCCAGTATGCAATCTCATATGATGTGTAAGATATGGTTTATGGGAAAATGCTTTCCCACAGTCATTGCATATGAATTTCTCTCTGGTAGGATTTGGGATATAATTTGTAAGATTAATTTTCTTGTAAAACGCTTTCTCACAGTCAGTGGATCTGAAAGGCTTCTCGCCATTGTGACTATTCCTTCTTTCTTGTTTTACTTCCTTTTTGCAAGTTTGTGGATGTTTTTCATTCACTGTTGAATTCATTTCATATGAATATTCATCATCTTCATTAGACTCACAGAATTCCTCTGGCTCTATTTTGATGTCCATCAATGGATCCAAAGACAAAAAGTCTTCATCACTGGTTCCACTAAAGGCAGCCAAGTTGCTGTTTTCTTGATTTATGGAAGGTAGTGATAATGCACCTTCCATTTCACTTTTCAAAGGAAATTCTAAAGAATATTCTGGATTCATTTTAGCCTTATGTCCTGTCCCGTTCTGTAATGACAATGTGTTCAATTCACAACTCTTAACATAAAATTGTTTACAAATAAGTACTCAACAAATATGTTAAAAATTAATTACAATATCTTGAAGGACTACAACCAGATTTCACTGCTGATATATGAATCTAATATTCAAAACAAATTTTACTTATTGTTTAGATTTGTTAAATACACATACAATAATTCACTGTTGTCTCAAACACTTTAAGAGTTGCTATTGGTAATGTTCCATGTAGTACCATCAAACAACATGCATTTCCCAAAATCCTGATGCTAATCATAACTGACGAAGGAAGGGTGGGTCTTCTGAGGGAGAATCTGAAATCAAAGAATGCAACACAGAGTTAGGAAACATAATGCCAGAACTGAAGCAGCAAATTAATCAATCAAATTCAATTCAGGTTCCTATAAAGGTCTCAGACCGATTAACAAAGCATGCATTTGATAGTTCTATCCAAACATGAATACAATCCTACCAAATGTTGTCCAGACACAGCATCAAAACATTCCTGGGGCCAACAATGCAACAACAGTTAATATTGATGCCCATCACCTCATATCTGTAAACCTTCTTAGCTTGACATTACAATACAAATTACTTATGAACATATCTTATCAACAAATCAAAAGCCAAGAATAGAAAATTCAAGAGACCAGCATAAGAGTTTTGTGGGGTAACAGCGGGAAGGGTACAGTACACAGCAAATGCTTAATTATATGTGATCCAGCTATTCATAACACCATATTAGCCACAGATGCAGCAGAAAATAATAATAATAAAATAGTAAGGGTCAATTGAGTAGTCATTTGAAGAGATGAAAGTTTTCAAATTAGTTCCACTGATTGTTATTGTGGATACAATACAAGAGTAGCAATTATGACCAGCAACACTGATGACAGTCTTGGAAGGTATGTGCTGCTACATTTCTTCAAATATGACATTGTTTTCAGAACTAAACGAACCAGAGCTTTTTATGAAGGAGTATCTTTCAGTGCATGTTGGAAATGGGTTAACTGGTGGTTAAGAACAGTGAGCAAGGGAATTCCCCTCACTCATATGCCATCACTGTGATGGTAGATGATATAAGGTTTTGGTTTGCATACCTATGAAAATTTCATATTACAGCATTTCCTCGGTTAGTGTATCTGCATATGCATGGCTTGCGACTTGGCAATATATTCACATTTAACTCCAGCCCTACCAAAATCTACATGAATGTATACATACATAAAAAAAATGAATTCATTAAAAAGCTTTTTTGGTTTTCAATGCTGCAAAAGTGGAATGATTACAATTTTTTAAAGTACTTTGTATTTTTCCTAATATACAAACCTGAAGGTCTTTACATATGGCTATAATTGCAGTGCAAGCTGGGAAAACAGCTGTTTAACTTTAAATAAAGTGGTTAACTATCAATGGTAGGGTGGGAGTCCCGCCCACTCCTATCCTTATGCTTCACTTTAACCTTTTGGCTCAGGTAGTAGAATGAGGGGTGGCTCGAGGTAGGCAATGTTTATAGATTGTTTTTAACAAATAGAATCCTACAGTCTTTACATATGAAGAATTACTTGTTGGTGGAAGGATTCCGAGTAAATCTCTGAAGTGACTGGTACCTCTATTCACCTAGGCCTCCTTCCTAGTCATGTAGAGCAGAGGAAGGAGTCCCGTGCATCTGACATGTTGAGCTTATGTGATGTCAGCTGTCAGACTTCTAGGCCTTTCGAATTAATGGGCATGTAATGTATAGCTTCATTGATTCAAAAAGGTTTTGGAGGAACCTATAGTGTTTTGTTTAATTGTCAGTCCCTCTCTCCCTTTGCTAGAGAGAGGGGATGGACATTCATCTATTAATCTACAGACTTCTAGATTATAGACAGGGCACAGTACTTAGTTATGTAGCTCACCTGCATCGCACACCCATTTAGCATGTAACGGTTTGCCAATCTTCCCTCTGCCCTACAGGTGAGGAAGAGTATAAAAAGAGAAAGGGAGGAGGAGGCCAGTCACTCACTCACACTCTCTCTTTGTAACTCAGAACACCTGAGGCGAGATGCTACCTGTCCCTCTAAGGGAGCTGGGTGAGCTACACAACTTGTTAAGCAGACACCACAGGAAGGAAAAGGTGTCCATGGACCCATGGGCAACGTCCTGAAGGTTAGAAGGATGTGAATGTGGTAGGTTTCATGAAACACACTCCCACCATTAGTACTATTAGAACCGACAGGTTCTTCCAGAATGCGAGGGACAGACCATGCCCCAACCCTCTAAGCTCTTACTCAGAAAGTACTCTTATCTACCTTGTCAAAAGTAGAGTATGCTCCCTTGATTTTCTCACAACTCCAGAAAGAAACCATTTTCTTGGACACCTCTTCCTTGGTCGAGCCAGTACTAACAAAGCGTCATCGACATTGAAGACGGAGATGTCAAAACCTCTCTAGAAAGCACCACAACACTCGAACTGGACACAGTAGCATATTGTCTTGATCACTACCAGCAAAGTCCTCTATGAAGGGGATCAAAAAGAACTTGAATCTGGTGTCAGGGACCGACGGATTCTGAGTCTTTGCTACGAATTCTGGGACAAACTAGAGCATGGGTTCTCAAAGTGGTCGATATCGACCCCGAAGGGTCAATAGGACCGGGTCGATGAATAGTCAGGGGGTCAAAAGGGTCGATAAATAACTAAAGGGTCAGCAAATTAAATTGCATATACTCAAATATCTAAAGTTCTGAATACATTTTCTTACTTGGTAATATATTTTTATTATACTTTATGTGAAGTACTAAACTAATAATTCTCAAATTGGATTTGACATTGGTGTTTTTTTTTCTTTTCTTGAATTATTTAATGCTAGTCTAGGGGGTCAATAGAAAAATTAAAACTTCATTGGGGTCGAGGAGTTAAGGAGTTTGAGAACCCCTGAACTAGAGCGTGACAGATCCTCATCCCTTCAAGTGTTCAACATCGAAGGAAAGTCCATGATGTTCACAAAATCTCTTTGCCAATGCCAGGGTAAGCAAGAACACAATCTTGAAGGTCAGATCCCTGTCTGACGACTCTCGTAAAGGCTAGGGTGCACAAGTCAGGCTCCGTAAGGCAAGAGTCACATCCCACTCAGAGGGACTGAATTCCCAAGGAGGGCAAAACTGTTTGAAGCTTCTCAACAGCATGGAGATCTCCACAAAGAAGAGAAATCGACACTCTTTAAGCAAAGGATTAATCCAAGGGCAACTCTGTAGCTCCTGACAGCTGTGACAGCGAAGAAAGACAAGAATGTCTGCTACCTGCTGAAGAGGAGATCCTACCAGAGAGATATCCCATCAATGACACCAATCACAGAAGACGACCCATGTCCCCTAGTACACAGCCGCTGAAGATTTACAAAGGTAATCCAGAAAGCTTGGTCATTGTGTGACGAGAAAAATCCTCTAGCTCACAGGAGATGGTGGATAGTCTCCAGGCATGAAGTGACAGTTCTCTCACAGCCTGGCGATACCTCTCTATGAGCGGCTGGTACAGCAGGTTGTGCCAAGGGGGAATCTCTCTTGGTACCCAGGAAAGTAGAGCTAGCAAGTCCAGATACCACTCGGCATGTGGCCACTTGGGAGCTAGCAGGGTCATCCTGAGATTAGGGGTGATCATGACCCTGTTGATCACCCAATGAATCAGACAAAATGGAGGAAAAGTGTAGGCATTGGAGATTGTCCCATGGGTGTTGTAAAGCCTCTCCTATTACCGCCCCTGGCACAAAAGAACAGAACACCAGGAGCTTTACATTGTGCCAGGTTGCAAAGAGGCCCTATGTCTGGACCCTGGCAATGGAGCACGTCTGCCGCTCTGTTCTGGTTCCCCAGGATTTACCTGACTGACAGATCTACTGAGTGTGCTGCTGCCCACTCATGAACCTGCACCACCAACATGTGTAGCAGAAGGGAATGTAATTCGTCTGCTTGTTGACCTGCACCAATACTGTACAGTTGTATTGTTGATATACCACCTTGGGATCCAGAATATTGATGTGAAGGTGTATGAAACCAGCAATGAAAGTTGTTTGCGAATTAGTTCAAATTACTTTTCCAGGAAATCTGGGGAACTAATTTGTAAGGCTCTTAAGAACATTGCTTTCAAGACAGGTGTAGCCAGCAACCTGTTCTTAAGAGCCTTACGAATTTGTTCCCCAGATTTCCTGGAAAAAGAATTTGAACTAATTTGCAAACAACTTTCGTCTTTAAAGTATCCTGACCATATAATTGAGAAAGCAACTCACAAAGCAAACATAATTTTCTACCGACCCCCTCAAAACAAGACCAAAGAGACACCCAACAATAAAATAAAAATTCCTCACCTGGACAGGATTAAAACAGTGACTCAGACCCTCGGAAAATCTAACCCTTTTGCATTTACTTACCCAAACACCTTTGCCAAATCCTTGATTAACGTCTAACAAAAGACATTCCCCAAGGCAACAGGGGTTTATGAAACTCCATGCCAGGACAGTGACCAATCTTACATCGGATTTACAGGAAAATCACTTTCCCAGAGGTTAATACAACACAAACGATCAGTTAGGTATGGACAACAGAACTCAGCTATTTTCAACCATATAAATGAACATAACCATAGAATAAACTGGAATTTGTCACATATAATTTATAGCAGCAACTGCCGGTACAAGAGTCAAATGATGGAATCAGCCTTAATAAAAGAGAGGCAGGTAAAGAACATCTCAAAAGGAGCATGGGTTTCAGATGTGATCGACAAGGTTTTCATTCAACCAGCGCTTAAGAAGATTAAAGGAAGATTATCAGCGGGGGTGACCTAAATAGACTTACCTGTGGATGGATCTCTTGGTATAAATACCACCTTTTCTGTAAACTTCTCTCATTCATATACCTGAAGAGAGAGACAGCAGTCTCTGAAATATAGTACTTTTCTCTCTATACTTTGGTGTTTTTATGGGCTCCATTTATTAGATGGAATTCTGTTGTAAACAGAACATTTTTACCATATAGATATATATAGATATATATATATATATATAATATATATATATATAATATATATATATATATACCAATTTAGCATGAAGGCACCACATGCTTGAGAATATCCTTAAATACCACCGGTAGAAAGGTGAGTGACTACTGGAGACTTGGAACAAAGGCTTTTTGCAGTTTCTTCTACATTTTCAAGTTCACTGCTGAATATAAAAGATGACAGCCAACTTTATATACACAAAAAAAGAAAATAGGGGCCGGGTTACAGTTTGTTATTCTGGGTGGTGTGTTCTTTAAGCAAATGAGACAAGGAAAGAGGCTAAAGGGAGGGAACAATCCAGGATGGAGATTTAAATTCGTTGTTGACGTGGCTTCAATGAAAACACCCCGACTCCAATAGATTCCCTTTTACATTGATCTTTGACCCTGTAAACAATTATTGAGGAATTATCCCAGTTAATAGCATGGCCTGTCTTAAGCCAATGATCCACAATGCCATTATCGTTAAGCTTCTTGATACAGCATATATGTGCTGAGAACATCTTACCTTTAGATCTTACAATCTTTGCCCTACATAAATTTTATTACATTCTTTACAAGGAATACTGTATACAATATTATTATATTTAAATATTAAGTTAATATCAATTGTTTTCAAAATGAGTACAGTACTTAGGATGAAATGGTACATAGAGCCCTAGTAGTAGTAGTTACTGGTGCGGGCTGTGTATCAGCCCTCTCTAGCAGGGTAAGAGACCCGTGGTAGTGGTTTCACTCGCCCCAGAAACCATACCGACAACTTTTTATATAAGGTGAGCGAGTCACTCTGACATACCATTTTAGTTTTTTCTCTGGTAATGTTAGTAATATTTACCTTAGAAATATGTGCTAAAAGGATATTTCACTGGGCGACACGGGCCCTTGCCCAGAAATAGATTTTTCCTTCGTCAAAATCCCTTAAGTGATCTTGGGAGCAGCAACATGCACTGGGCCTTGGTTTCGTGGTAGATTATATCAAATTCCTCTGCATATTGGCGGCAAGTGTCAATGAGTCGTTGGACACCTTGCACTGATGGGGAAATCCAAACCATATCGTCAGCATAACAGAGGTTGTTTATAGTTGTTTCATTGAAGGTGCATCCAATTGGGAGTGAGTTCAGTTTGACATTGAAGGCATCTGTGTACGTATTAAACAGGTATGGAGAGAGAATGCCCCCTTGCCGAAGCCCGTTTAGGGAGCCGAAGGTGTAAGATAATACGTTACCCCATTTGACACAGAATTGCTGTGTGGAGAACCAGCAATGTAAAATGGCAATTAGATACAGGGGTGTGCCCCTTTTATGCAGCTTCAGGAAGAGCTTCAGGTAGTTTACTCTGTCAAATGCTTTTTTCACATTCACAAAACAAAGGAAAACAGGAGAGGCTGATGATAGGTAGTAGTTCAGCAATTCTTTCAGTATGTAGATGCAGGTGTCGATTGAGTGGTTTGCTTTAAACCCGAACTGGTTGTCAGTGGTGTGTAGAAAGGGGAGAAGCCTCACTAGAAGAGCAGACTCAAGTATCTTCAATGCGATCATTGTGATTGCAATTGGCCGGTAGTTGCCAGGGTCAGCTGCATCCTTTAGCTTGTTTTTGACTAATGGTATCAAATGGACTAAGAGTAGGGAGTCTGGAAGAAACCGGTGAATTATGCACGCATTGAATAGGGCAGCTAGCAAAATGTAAATTAACGGATGGCAGAATTTGAAGGCCTCTGCAGGAAGACCATCACAGCCAGGCGATTTATTATTAGGTAGGCTGTTTATGGCATTGTTGATGTTACCTGGCGTAATACGGTCTGCAATATGAAATTGAATGTTGTCAATAAGGAGGTTATCTACATCCCTTCGGGAATCTTGATCATTTATGCAATTCAGGATATTGTTGAAGTGATCGCCCCACATACTTGCGATAGCTTCGTCTCCGACTGCTTCCCCTACTCTCTGTGATAGCTTTTTAGTCTTGGGATTTAAGGACTGGATATCTTTCCAAAGACGAGGATAATCACCAGATTCTAAGTTTCTAGACATTGCATCGGCTCTTAGTTGTTTTTCATTTAACCTGCAGTGCTTAAGAGCAAGTTTGAACTGCGCTCTCGCCTGTCTCATTAGTAATGCAGTGTGCCCTTCCCTGGGGCTACCATTTTGCCTCCACGGTAAAAACATTTCTTGTGAGTATGTATACAGATCTTTAACCAAGTCATTCCATCCAGGTATATTACGAGAATTACCTTGACGAAATCTGGAGGCAGTCCAGCCCGAAGCAAGCATAGCGGAGATTATGTTAGAATAGAATTCATTCAGATCCCTCCTGTGGTGGTCATTTCTACAATTTGTGTTAGTACAAAGTAAGGCGTCTGCCGGTTGAACTATTGACCGCAACCTGGTTTCCGTGGTCGCCCTAAAGTATCTGGTTTTCTGTTGGTTTTTAAAATCCCAGTTTACTGCTGGTGGGCAAACAGTTAGAGGGTTCATGGTAGGGAGGGATGGGGTACTGAACGACACCTGTAATGGGATGTGATCGAAGCCAGTTGCAAGATCATAGCGAATATTGCAGGTCATAATAGAATCATGAAGTTGTGGAGATGTGATGCAGTGGTCCAGCCAGGAGGTTGTAATAGCGTCCGCTCTATTATGTTCATATGAATAGGAGGAGGGAGGGAGGAGCATTACATTGCTAATTTGGAGAGCATGATTTTGACAGAAGCGAGTAAGTTCATTATAAAATTGTTTTGTGGGGTGAGAATGAAGGTCCCCGATTATACAAATATGATCAGCAGGAGAATCATGAATAATACTGTGTAACTTCCCTAGGATCATGCAGTAATGATCAAAATTATTGTTATTTTCCCATGGCATATAAACATTAATAATTAGGATTTTAGAGTTCCCTACTGTCACTTGAAGCCCCAGCAATCTGTCACTCCTGTAGGTCATCACCTTTATCATATTGTCTAACGATTTGTGCCACAGGAAAGAAAGGCCCCCTTTCTGGCGACCGGCTATGATTTTATCTGTAACTTGGATCGATGAGGTCGAGAAGGTTCTGAAGTCTTCATGAATTGAATCGCAGATGGCAAGGTCATGTGGCCAGAGGAGCATTTCTTGCAATGCAATGATGCCTTTGAAGTTTTTGCAGAACATGTTTAGGAGAGGAATGTTCCACTTGAGGCCAAAAATATTCCAAGAGATTATGTTTAATGTATCCATGGCTACTCATGTCAGTAAGTTCCCCTGGGGGTGGTTGATCCCGGATTAGTTTATATCTTGAAACTAATATATTAGGACCGAAATTCTCGCCTTTAAGAACGTCGAGGTGTTGAAATAGGCAGGTAATCCTGTAAGCCACTTTATGTTTAATCCTGCATGGGAGTTCGTGAGAGATGAGTGGGTCAGAGCCAGTGAGAAAATTGACTCTCTCCACTATGGCATCTAGCGTCACCGATGAGCGCAGATTGTGAATTACTATGTGACATCTCTTCTCAGGTGTCGGGCGAGGTGAAACACGAATGTTGGGCTCCGGTCTAGCGGCCAAACGAGAGGTTCTTCTCTTCTTTCTGCTTGTTTGTATCTGCCAGCCGCCAGACCCATGATCACTTTCATCTGTATCTACGATGGGGGGTTGGGGGGGAGAGATAGGGTGGGGAGAATTAAGAGGGCTAGTAATCATCACTGGAGATATATCTTCCACCAGAGGCACTGGGGAGGGAGAAGAGGTTGGGAGACCAACAGTCCCCTCGGAACGGTCTATACATGACGGGGGCACTTCCGTGTTGCTGGGAGGCGAGGAAAAACTGGATGCCGCATTCGTAGGAGTCTGGTAGCTATCTGTGCGATTGTCTATCGATCCCTGCACTCCTTTGATTGCATCCCAGATCCGTGTGAGGTTATTTGTTTCCACCGTTTTAAGACTGTTTAGGGATTCCTGTAGTCCTTTGATTACGTCCCACATTCTTGATAATTTATCATTTGTCTCCTCCATTTTTTCCGAGTTTTTTCCAATTATTTCTGAGAGAGATTTTGCTGTTTGGAAGGCATTTTCTGCCGTGTGGTACACCGCAGGAGGCAGATTGTAAGGGTCATCGGCGTAGATTTCCACCGAGCAGGTCCTTAGTCACTTAGTGATATATGATATTTTCTTGTGAGAGGACAAGTTCTTCACGGATCGCTCCTTGAGAATGCTCTCTGGTATCAGATATTTGCATTCTGTATATGCAACGTTGATTTATTCATCGGAGAAGGCGTCACTGACAGATTGTATAGCGGACTTGACGTCAGAATGGTTCGATTGGTATTGTATACAGTAAAGACAATTGTTCGCAAGAACGGAACTTGTGTGTGGGGCACAGGCACCAGTAGGTGCCAGGGTCACTTTCGCAATGGTTGGAGGTTGGTCGGGTGACATTTTTGTGGTAAGGGAGGGGTCAAGCACTAACACATACACTGCATTCTTTTGCCCATTTCCCAGGACCAATAGGCCTCGAGTAGCTATGATTTGAAAGATTTCTAAGGCACTGATTGGAGTAGAAAGAATATTAGTATATCTGCAGTTGCACAACACTCTCTGGCTTACTTGCCGGGTAATACGTGGAGACACTATTAACACATTGCTTACTATAAGAGGTATAATCACCAAGGGCGAAAAACCCTTCTTTTCTGTGAAGAAACGCGAGAGAGACCTCCAACACGTCCGCCCCCACACACATTAATATGAGCTATTGAATGGTCGAAACTGTTGTATTTCATTGTTTATTGGTCAATTTAGCTTTATTATAAAATTTACTGGGGTGTTTTTGTAGGGCTTGAAACGAATTAGGCAATTTACATGTAAAATGCAGTTCAAGATACGAAAACCTCAGGTTACGAAGGCCGCCTCGGAACGGATTAATTTTGTATGTCAAGGTACCACTGTACTGTGAACGACTTACCTAACTTCATTCTGTTTTATGCATAATGTCCATCAGTGTGGAAGTGGATGGGCTCCAGTCATATAATTGCTGGGTAAGTATTTACAAAACCTTATTTTATTGTAAAAATATCATTTGTGTATATGTGACTAACCCAGTAATTATAAGCAGTCCCTGGTTATTGACAGACTCAGTTAATGACAAACTGGTTTTATGGCACTTGTGTAGCACCATAGAATCAGTGATTTATGGTGCCGTAAGCTCCATAAATCCCATAAATCACCTGTACTGCTGACTCCACATTGAATGGAGGTGGAATCATGGACATATTCTCCTCTAAAGCATTAAGTCATGTAATGAATTTGAAACAAAAAAGTTTTTGCACTGAAAAAACAATGCTTATCATTCCTATCAGAGAGCTATGCAGATGAATAGCTTTGGCCTCTGGTTGGTGGTGATCTTAACTCGTAGTGGTGTGGAGGTAGGCCAAGGGTCACCTCCTTCTTCGGGGGAACTTTGCAGCAAGGGGAATGCTCCTGTGGTTAGCAAAGTATAAAAGGTGCCCGCCCTTGCCCGGCGTGCAGCACTGAAATAAAACAACCAGAAAACACTGACTCCTACACTGAAATAGAGTCATGACGCATCCACTGAGAGTGGTGGGTGCTCCAGGTACATTGTACCCCCTGGCTCTCCAAACTCAACACCTTACTGAAAAAGAGAAGAGATAATAGGAGAATATCCTATGCCTCCTTCTGCAATGCCATATCAGTCACTAAAAATGGTCTCGAGATATTGAAAAATTTCTATATTTTTTAAACTTACATAAAAAATATAAGAAGCGAAGATCATTTACACCTCCCATAGTTCAATAGCAGAATGGGCATAAATAGCAAAAAAACTCTGAAAACTAAGGAGGAAGAGGCTCTTCTTATACACTTAGCTTTGCTTCAAAGTAGGCCAAAAACACTCAAACATGAAGCCCATACAATATGGAAGACAAAGACAACACAACAACACATTTATACAGAGGAAGAGATAACTTCCCAGGTTATAGATGGTCCTCTGATTCCTGTTGTGATGAAGGCTGGAAGTCTTTAGCTGTGTCAACAAACAGGGATGTACTACTTGACGAATCGCTTCTTGTCACTGCGAGGGTTGGTTCAGAGAGGAACTTCTATTTACCTGGAAACAGAGCTATCAGGGCTTTCAAAGTCTTTAACATTCACTCCAATTTGGCATTAACAACTAGTAGTTGAACATTTTATGGATTAGAAACAAATATATAAAAGACAAAAAACTGCTGTGCTTGTCTGAAAAATCATTCTGAATCATTCCAGTTGCCTATGTGTCAATTGCAACGAAGCAGAAGACTTAGAGACTTCTGTTATACCATATGGTAAACAGAAAGATGATAATGAATCTTATGAGACACATCTCTGTCTGGTGATTCTCGCAATGGTAAATGATTAGCACAAACAGGAATCAAAAGCAAGATTCCAAAGCCAACCAGAGACAAGTTTCTGATGACCGTGCAGAGAGATTCAAATTAAGAGTTAACCCTCGACACAGAGAAACAATACTAAGACGAACAATATCTCGGTGAGAAGGCAGTGCTATATCTCTCCCTTGACTCCGTAGGCTGAGTTACCTGGTAGTGTTTCCCTCTTTAAATGTGTTCATCTCATAGAGCTATACAGTGTCTAACAGATACACTTGAGTGCCTGCATGTTAACCGAAGAAAAGGGGAAAGCATTCCTCTTGTTTGGTGATAATGCCTACCTTGTGGTGCTGTTGCCAAACAATAACACAAGACGTCTCAATTCAAAACTGGAAACTCTTGAGAGGCCCGAAAGACTGTCCTGAGCTTCAGGTTATCACAATTTTTAAAAAGTAAATTGTAATTTCCCTAACCATACAAACCTGAATTACTTTCAGTTTAAGCTGTAAAATGGCGGTTGAAGTTTCAAACAAGGTGACTAGGCAGTTTACTGTCCGCTTGACATGAATATTCCAATTTGCTTTAGGCCCAGGCAGCAGAATGAGGGGTGGCATGATGTACACCTATATGCAAAGGACCTCAGGTTTGTATAGTTAGGAAGAATACAATTTAATTTTAAAAATTGTGGATTGTTCCTACATGATATACAAACCCTCGGTCCTTTACATTAAGAAGACTCATTGATTGGTGGAAAGAATCTGAGTGAGCCTCTATGAACAGACTGGTGTTCACCCAACCTATGGTTCCTTTCCTGCTCATTACAGCAAGGAAAGGGACCCAGCTTCTGTTCAATTGATTGGAGTATGAGGACTGTGAGATTAATCAGCAGACTTCTGGGCCATTCATATGAGGGAGGAAACGTAACATCATATGAAAAAGCAATCAAAAACTTTAATGTCAAGAGACATTTAGGCAAATACAAGAATTGGGTTTGTCTAATGACAGACGCCCTTTCCCCCCTTGCTAGGGAATGGGGAGGATACATATGCTTCCATAATCTAATCACAGAATATAGAAAGGTTACTCTATCATATAGGGGCAGTCCCCAGTTATCGGCGCGGGTTCCGTTCTCTGCAGGGTGTTGATAAACGAAACTCGGCAATTTAAGACGCTTACGGTGGCGAGTTTCGGTAAATGGTGCCAATAACCAGTTAAAGGTGCCTCTAAGTTATGGCTCCATAACTCTATTAATGGCACTTTATGGCGCCGTTAACCGAAACTTGGCCGGTTATGGCGCCATAAATCGCCGATTTTATGGTGCTAGACAATCACCATAAAACTGGATCACCATTAATATTAATCTTACCTGCATCGGCTGCCAGTTTCAGCTTGTTACGAACGTGACTCCCTGCCCGAAGGAAGAGAGGAACGAAAAGAAGAAAGAAGAGAGCCAGTCCCTCTCACATTCGCACTTTCATTCATACCAATCACAAAAGGCAAGATACAACTTTGTCCTGTTAAAGGAGCTGGGTAATCTACACAACTTGTTGAGCAGCCACCACGGGTCCTAAAGAAATAGTGTCCAAGGACTTGTGGGCTATATCCCAAAGGTAGGAAGTGGTGAAAGTGGTCTGATTAGACCAAACCCCTGCTTTCAGTATCTGAGGAACCGACAGGTTCTCGGGGAATGTGAGGGAAGGGCCAATACCACTGACTTTGTGAGCACTCAGGCGAAAGGTACTGGTGTCGTTCTTTCCTACAGAGGAATACACTTTCTTGATCTCTTCACGAAGCCAGAAAGAAATAGTGCTCTTGGACACTTTTTTTTCTTGGTCACCTCAGTGCGAACAAAGAGGGGCAGGTCAGAGATGTCAAGTTCTCTTCAGATAGCGACGTAGCACTCTAACAGGACAAAGCAGCATCTCATCAGGGTCATTACCATACAAGTCCTCTAGAGAGGGGATCATAAAGGACTCGAACCTAGTGCCAAGGACCGAAGGGTTCTGAGTCTTCACTACAAAGTCCGAGGTGAAATCGAGCATAACCAATCCCCATCCCCTCGAGTGTTTCACTTTGAAAGAAAGACCATGAAATTCTCCTACTCTCTTCATCAATGCCAGGGCAAGCAAAAAGACTGACTTGAGTGTTAGATAATTTTCTGACAACCCTCGATGAGGCTCATAAGAAGGATGAGTCAAGCTCCGAAGGACAAGAGTCACATCCAACTCAGGGGGCCTAAGTTTCCTGGGTAGGCAAGACCTCTCAAAGCTTCTCATGAGCAAAGATATCTCCATAGAGGAGCAGATATCTAGACCCCTCACTTTCAAGAATAGGTTGAAGGCAGACCTGTAACATTTAGCTGCAGATACAGAGAGAAGCTTCTCTTGGTGAAGAAAGACTAGAAAGTCCACGACCTTCTGAAGAGAAGCACTGATCAGAGAGAGATCCAGTCAATGGCACCAACCACAGAAGACAGCCCACTTTCCTGGTACAGGCAGTCCCCAGTTATCTGCAGGAGTTGTGTTCTTGGTGGGCTGCTGATAAAGAAAGGATATATGCTTCTACAGTGTATTCAGAGAATATAAAAAGGATACTCTGCATATAGTCTTACCTGACTCAGCCACCAGTTCCAGCATGTGACGGACATGACTCTCTGCCCAAAGGAGGAGAGTAGAATGAAGGGAGGGGGAGAGCCAATCACTTCCACCATTCACACCCACATTCATACCATACAACAAAAGGCGAGATGCAGCCTTTTTCTGTTAAGAGTAGGGTAAGCTACACAATTTGAGCAGCCACCATGGTCCCAAGAAAAAAGTGTCCAAGGACTTGTGGGCTACATCCCGAAGGTAGAAAGAGGTTAAAGTGGTCTGATTAGACCAAACCCCCACTTCCAGTACCGGAAGGTTCTTGCAGAATGCGAAGGAAGAACCAATACCTCTGACTTCGTGAGCTCTCAGACAAAAGGTACGGGTGTCCTTACCTTCAGCGGAATATGTTTCCCTGATTGCTTCATGAAGCCAGAAAGAGATAGTGTTCTTGGACACTTCTTTCTTGGTCACCTCATTGCAAACGAAAATTTGTCAACACTGAGGCTGGAGATGTCAAGTCCTCTTCAGATAACACCATTGCACTCTAACAAGACAAAAAAGCAGCATAATGTTTATTTGGAACACTACCACAAAAGTCCTCTAGGGAAGGGATCATAAAGGACTCAAACCTAGCATCTGAAACCAATGAGTTCTGAGTCTTTGCTACGAAGTTTGGGACAAAATCAAGTGTAACCCATCCTCATCCCTCAAGTATTTAACATTGATGGAAAGACCATAAAGCTCTCCAACTCTCTTTGCTGATTCTAGGCGAAGCAGAACGACGGTCTTGAGTGTCAGATTCCTGTCTAATGACTCTTGTATAGGCTCGTAAGGCGGACGAGTCAGGCTCCTTAATAAGATAGTCACATCCAACTCAGGAGGCCTGAGTTCCCTGGGTTGGTAAGACCTCTTGAGGCTCTTCATAAGCAGATATATTTCTATGGAAGAAATATCTACGCCTCTCAGTTTCAGAACTAGGCCCATGGCAGATCTGTAGCCCTTAACTACAGACTGAGAAGAGCTTCTCCCGGCATAGAAGTACCAGGACTCCATGACCTACTGAGAGTAGCTTTGACCAGAGAGAAGCCCAATTATGACACCAACCACAGAAGATGGCCCACTTTCCCTGGTATACTACAGCTGTAGAGGACTGTCTGAGGTATCCCACCATCTCTGTTGCTGCTCGTTGAGAAAAGCCTCTTGTTCACAAGAGGTGGTGGATAACCTCTAGCTGTGATGACACAGGGACTGCATTGCCATTGGTAACACTCTATGTGGGGTTGACATAGAAGGTTGTGCCAAGGAGGGATTTCTCTTGGTGCTTCGGAGAAGAACTAGCAGGTCGGAATACCAAATGGCCTGTGACCTTTTGGGAGCCACCAGAATCATCAGTAGCTTCCTGTTGCGCCAGGTGATGAACTATTCTACAACTGGACGCCCCCATAGGTCGTATGACCTTTCTGCCATGTCTGTGTGAAGGGACCACTCTGTTCCTATCACCAGATTATGGCGACTGAACTTGTCTACCACTACATTCCTCTTGCCTGGAATGTACTTAGCTAACAGATCTACAGAGTGAGTTGCTGCCCACTCGTGCACCTGCACTGCTAACTGGTGAAGTGGGAGATAAATGACCCCACCGGCTTCTTGACACTTGTCATCACTGTGGTGTATCGCTCATCAAGGCCATAGAGTGTCCCATCACTTGGTCCCGGAATTCTTGGAGAGCTAAGAAGGCTACCTTGAGTTCCAAGCTTTTCATAATGGTTCCCCACTCCAGCAGTCAGCAACCCCTCCAGGTGCACTCCCCAACCCTTGAACAATGCGTCTGAGAAGAGAAGCATGTCCGTAGGGGGTGTGTGCAACTCCACTCCTATTAAGAGGTTCCAGTCATCCATCCACCAGGCTAAATCCTCTCTCACTTCTTAGACAGGGAAATGAAAAAGGATTGAGGGTTTCAAGCCTGTGACCAAAGCTCCTTCATTCTCCACTGGAGAGACCGAAGGTGAAGCCACATGAGAAGGACCAGCTTCGCCAAAGACGACAGGTGACCGATCATGATTAGCCATTGCCGAGCTGGCAGCTCCTGTCGTGACAGAAACAGCTGTGCTGCCTTCCTGAAGTTGCTGATATGCGAGTTTGCGGGGAAGACTCATGCTGCTTCCATATCGATCAACACGCCCAGGTACGTTATCCTCTGCGTAGGAATGAGATCCTACTTCTCCAAATTTATCATAATCCCCAGATCGTGACAAAAATTGTGAAGGTGGTCCCTGTCCTGTAGCAAAAGCGTGAGCTTGCCAGGACTAGCCAATCATCTAGATACCTTAGAAGACATATCCCTACCAAATGGGCCCTGCCTGAAGGGCGGTCAAGAGAAGGAAGCACAGTGTCCTGAATTGAAACACTGTCCAATCAGGATAAAGCAAAGGTACTTTCTGGAGGATTGACGAATGGTTATTTGAAAATACACATCCTTCAAGTCCACCAAAAGCATGAAGTCGTCCTCCCTGATCGAAGCAAGCACGGAGTGTGTGGTTTCCATCATGAACCGAGTCTGCTGAACAAACTTCAAATGACAGAGATCTATCGCTGGCTTCTAGCCCCCAGAGGCCTTCTCTACTAAGAGGAGTCGACTGTAGAAACCAGGAGACAGATCTCACAGCTCCTGTGCTCAGCATGGCATGCACTTCTTCCTTCAGTGCTAGATCCTTGGCCGAACCATCGATGTATGTTTGAAGACACACCAGAGAGTTGGTGAGAGTGGCCTCGACTTGAAGGGTGAGTAGATACCCTCCCAAAGGATATCTACTATCCAGGTCTCAGCTCCATATTGCTGCATGTTGCCTGATGGCTCAATAGGCATTCCCCCACCAAAGGCAGCAGCTGGAGGGGAATGCCGCCCCTAGCATTTACCCATCTTCTTTTTTCCCTTACCTCCCTTCCCCTGGGGGAAAGGGCTGGAAGGAGCCCAACTGTGATCCTTTCAAGGAGACATAAGAAGGCTGGGTATTTCTTCATGCTCCGTTAGGAGAAATAGGCTTCTTAGGGGCGGAGAAAGAGCTAGCTTGACTCAGTGGTCTAGATGCAGTTGTATGCGAAGTCCCTGAGGTCTTAGCAACTGCCTGGTAGATGGGATGGTCGCTGTGTTCAGCTCTATGTTTCTCCACCAGAGCATCTACCAACTCTCTAGGGAAGAGAAGAGCAGAACCCAGCAACAGTCCATTCTTAAAAACCAAAGCCAAACCTAGACCAACGGACCTGGTGATGTGGTGCAGAACTGCATCCCTCCTCCCCAACACCAGGTTCACCCACAGGTTGGCAGTCTGGTGGGCTAAGTAGCAAATGGCCCTACCTCCAGACTGACAAAGTCTCCCCAAAGGTCGAGTTTTCCCCGGGAATAATAGTTCCTGAGGATGCTGCAACCCTGGATACTGTGAGACCACAGATCCAGCCAGGAGACTACCTGAAAAGCTGCCATAGCAATAGCTTCCAGGTTCCCTGCCTCTTGCTGCGAGAACCTGCAGGAAGGTGATGCAGCGAAAGGCCTGGACCTAGACGAGACTTCTTGGGTAGTGGGGGGAGACCACCTTCTCCTTCTTTAACAGTAGGAGTGGGCACAGGTAAGTACCAAAGCAGGAAGAGGGGAAGCAGCAGGCCGGGGTACAAGAACTGAGGGAGCACCAACACCTGGAGGGAGAACGAATGGTGACAGTGTTCAAGGGGCCACAGAGACAAAAGTGGCTGGGGGAGAAAACACAGAGTATCCAGGTGGGAGGGGCATGGACATGTCCTGCCTCAGAATATAGGGATGTGTCCCCATCACCACAGAAGGAGTCACATTGGTGAGGTGATGGGGATAAACTAAGTGAGGAGGAGCTACATAGCTTGGCATGGACAAGGTAGGTGTTGTCACCACCACAGCCACATGAGTCACAGGGACCGAGGAGAAATGGGAGACAAGGCCCCGTACAGATGGTATTCCCGGAAGGCCCAACTCAACCCATGCCTTACGCAAATCCCTAGAACATGGAGCCACCACACCTGAAGGAGCAAAAGTCTGGTTAGTGAAGGGAAACTCCTCATTCTGAAGGGGAAGGATCCCCTTTGGAGCGAGCACTACTGGCATCCGCTCCTCTCCCATCTTTTTTGCCTGATGAATCAGACAAAGGAGCAGAAGGGGAAATTTCCCAAGAGAGGAAACAGCAAGTCGAGGGAGCTTACAAGGAGGAAGGAAGGATGATGAAGGATCAGCCACCAAGGGAGTTGTTGGGGGCATGTAACCCTCTGACAAAGCCTTGCCAGCCTTCCCCCGAGATCACTTCCTCCCTTCATACCTCCCCCACTGCTCGGACGACCAGGATCAGGACACAAACACACACACACACATTACAAGGTAAGTTTCTAGTACACTCACTTCCTCAACATTTAGCACAAAGGGCGTGAGGGTCCACATCAACCATGGAGCAAAGACTCTCACATTTCTTGCACCCCCTACAAGGCATACTCCCTGGGAGAAGGAGGACTTTTTAGGCTTCAGTAAATCTTAAGATTCCATTGCAAGCACAAGTATAAACCAAATAAAACACAATTAAAGATAAGGAAAGATCTCACTGCAGGTGAAAAAGGTAAACAACAGTGGTCAGGCAGAGGTGAAGCACATGTCCTCACTCGACAGCAGCCGAAAGCAAATTGGAATGTTTACGCCCAGTTGGGCAGGACTCCCGACTAGCAGACAGTAGTTAACTGCCTAATCACCTTGTTTGAAACTTCAACAGCCATTTTCCAGCCTACACTGAAAGTTATTCCTAATGTAAAGGACCTCAGATTTGTATATTGCGTATGAACAATCCTGATATAAAGGACCATGGGTTTGTATATCATGTAGGAAGAACGTAAGGCTTTCATAACTTTATTTCTCATTTTTTGTACATTTTTTTGATGTCACTCCAGATTACAATGTGGCATAGAAATGGAACCACCATTGTAACTGCTGACTGTCTGTATAAGCAAAACAACAACTACACTCATACACACCAAGAATTCACAAATTATATAAACATGAGGCCCTTTACGTAAGGAATCACTTTCAGCATAGGCGGAAATACGGCCATTAAATTCATCAACAAGGTAGTTAGGCAGTAACTACCTTCTGGTAGGCAGGTAGGCCCAGCCAGATGTCAACACTCCACTTTGTCTTTCGGCCCAGGTTTCAGATAGAGGGGTGGCATGAGGTAGGCATTAATCAAAAGGACCTCAGGTTTGTAGTTAGAAAAAATACAATTTACTTTCAATAAACAATATACAAACCCTCGGTCCTTTACATATGGAAGACTCACTGATTGGTGGGAGGAATATGAGTGAACCTCTAGAACTGACTGGAGTTCTGCACACCTGGGTTATTGCTCCTGGTCGTAAGAGCGAGGAGGAGTGCCCTGCCTCTGACAACTTGATCGGAGTATAGGAGCTGCATAATCAAGAGTCAGACTTCTGGGCCTTTTCGAAATGAGTGAGGAATCGTAACTCATCCAAAAATGGATTGGGAAGAATATTTAGTCGGCGGCATTAATGCAAAGTTCTGGGAGGGGTTTGCATTATTGCCAGTCTCTTTCCTCCCTTTGCTAGACGAAGGAGCGGGATTGCTTCTTTAATTCTGATAAGAAAAATAGAAAGGAAGCTTGATGCGCAAGCTTACTGCATCAATCGCCCGACTAGCAAGTGTAAGTTCAAGTCCTATCCTCAACCTAAAGGAAGAGGAGTAGAAGGACGAGGAGGGGAAGGTGGAGAGACCAGTCATCCTGGCATCCTTGGCTGTACGGTCACCCACAGGAGACCATACACTCGGTACCTCTCGCCAACAAGAGGCCGAGCCGGAACCTGGTGTAGAGGTAGGACCTCTAGCACCAGGCGAGGAAGTACCGGTGTTAGCCAGTACCCCTCTGGTCTCTGTCTTCTTCTTCCTTGCCGAAGGAGAGACGGGCCCTGCTCCAGAAGGAGCAGGAGGACCAGCGGAAGAACCCCCCGTCCCACCGGAGTGAGAGGGGCCCTTAGAAGTTCCCAAAGGAGACTTTTTAGGGGGGGAGGAGGCAGCCTTCTTCTTCCTCGGCTTGGAAGCCTTGGAAGTCGAAGGGGAAGAGGCGGCAGCAGGCGACGACGAAGACAACGACGACACCTTCCTCTTCTTCTTTGTCAGCTCCCTCAGGACAGAAGTCAGGTCCTCCATCCAGGCCGGAGCCGGGGCTATTGCCAAAGCAACACGGCCCGGCTGCACCTGTCCGGAAGGACCTGGGACTGGGGCAGCAACACCACGGGCAGGAACGACGTAGGCAGGGGCTGGCTCAGGCAAGGTAGGTACGGCAGGAGCAGCAGGTACGGTAGGCAAAACAGGTACGGCAAGAGACGGGGCAGCAGCCAGTGACATCCTGGGTACCGGTGGCAGATCCAGGGGCGAACTCTTAGGGCACCAAAAGTCAGGGGCTGGGGCGAGAGCAATGAACCCGGGTGGAGGAGGCACGCCCCTCCTCGGAAAGGCAGCAATCGGAGCCTACACAGCAGCCGAAGGAGTCACCGAAGCCACATGCTGAGTGTAGACCAGGTGAGGAGGGGCAGCATACCCTGGGGTCAAGACGGTGGTGGTGGTCACCGGTCCATGGGTGACCAGAGCAGCACCCGCCAGATGATGCAGAAGCCCCTGAACACTCGGTGTGCCCTGGAGACCCAGCGAGAACCATACCTGGCTGAGGTCGTTTCCACAGCAGGAGCACCTGAGAAAGCAAAAGACGGGTTAGTAGGAGGGGTTCCCCCTCGCACAGGGGGGGGGGGTGGAAACAAGTCCCCCCTGAACAAACGGAAGACCCCGAGTACAACTGGATGTCGGGGTATCTCGCCCCTCCTCCACGCTCGATGGATCAGGCGAAGAGAAGGAACGAGAAACTCCCCCCGAAGGGGAAAGAGCCATACGCGGAAGCTGAGATGGCGGCAGGAATGAAGACGACGTGTCTGTGACCAAGGGTGTCGCTAGAGAACCCCCCCGAGTACTCCCTGGCAGGCTTACGTCTCTTCCTCCAACTTTCAAAGCACCCACTGCTCCTCTGACCAAGAATTACACAAATCACAGGGCTCGACCCGAGAGCATCGCGCCCTCGGTACCGAGCACACAATTCATGAGAATCCACTCTTGAAAGGAGCGGAAGGCCCCACACTTACGGCCCTCCACACCAGGGCAAACTCTGCGGCTGATGGGAGGCGTGGGGACATCTCCAGCTCATGGGAATCCATAATAAATGATAATAATAAAATACAAAAGCACATGTACTTACAGTATTTTTACCATACACACACAAAGCAAACCAAGTTTGAAGAAGATACAAAGTGTACAACGATAGCGGGCAGAAAGCGAACAACACGTCTGTCTCCGTCGGCGGCCGAAAGCAAAGTGGTTCTTCACCTCCCAGTCGCACGTGCGCGCACTGTCGGACAAGCAGTTAACTACCGAACTCCCTTGTTCGAAGCTTACGGCCATTCCAGCTGCCACTAGTTACCTTCCTATTGTAAAGGACCGATGGTTTGTATTCGTATCGGAGAAAACAAAAAATATTTTGTTGCCTATATTAGTGAAAGCATGAAACTTTTTATTTTTACCCAGGGTCATTGGTTTAAACTGAAATTTATTTTTACTTTGTAATCGGTGGTTTTATCCTTACTGCCCACACAACTGAAACTCCACAGTGCTTATTTGATTATAATTATACACATTTTGGTCTTAATTCACTCAAAATTGCACTTGAACCACATTGCTGTTCCTGGTTCCTAAGCGCTCACTCCACAAACACACTTACGGGCAGCACACAAGTTTATAGGGTTTACAAGGTTACTTGGAAAGAGATAAACGAGACCTTTCTCAGGTCTGATCTCAAAAGAGAGAACAAAACACAATAAAAGAAAATAACACACAATATAATAATAAAAATGATATTGTTATGATACAATAAAGTTTTGTACATACCTACCTGGCAGATATATACTTAGCTTTAGACTCCGTCGTTCCCGACAGAAATTCAAATTTCGCGGCACACGCTACAGGTAGGTCAGGTGATCTACCGCCCTGCCGCTGGGTGGCAGGACTAGGAACCATTCCCGTTTTCTAATCAGATTTTCTCTTCCACCTGTCTCCTGAGGGGAGGCTGGGTGGGCCATTTAATTGTATATATCTGCCAGGTAAGTATGTACAAAACTTTATTGTATCATAACAATATCATTTTTGTACATGAACTTTCCTGTCAGATATATACTTAGCTGATTGGCACCCTTGGTGGTGGGCAAGAGACAGCTAACTACTGAAATAGACAGGAAAACAACATATGTTGTAGGTAAACATAAAAAACCTTGGTTCCTACCTGGTTAGGCAGAAGACTTCATGGCTACTGCCTAGGAGTCTGCTTCGCCTCAAGAGCCTCAGCGAGGTAGTGACCTTATGCTAAGAGTTCTTGTGGATCTGTCAATGGGGTCTTATCCACTTACACTCGACAGAATCTTGAGGATCTTTGTCAATGGGTGCTAATCCACTTATATGACAACACACCTTGCCTAATGGCATAATCAAGGAGCACAACACCGATCCCAACCACGATCTTCTTGGGTCCCTCACCGCACACCAGAGACTCTCTAGGACCCTTATCTTAATGTTTCTTCCTTTGAAGATAGAACTTAAGGGCCCTGACTGGGCAAAGAGACCTCTCAATCTCCATCCCTACCAAGGGGGAGAGTCCCTTAACCTCAAAGCTTCTAGGCCAGGGTTTGAGGGGTTTTTGTTCTTCGCCAGGAATCATGGCTAAAAAAAACATATTGCAGAGTCTCCTTTAAATCCGACACACGAGTGCAAGGCATGAAGTTCACTTGTCCTCTTAGCAGTTGCGAGGGCCAAGAGAAAAATACCTTCCCTCGTTAGGTCTCTAAAAGAAAGCCTGATAGGGAGGCTCGAACTTGTTGGATATGAGGAATTTGAGAACCACGTCCAGATTCCAACTAGGTGAAAGTGAGGGACTTCTCTTGGAGGTCTCCTAAGGACCGGATGAGATCATGAAAGATCCTTGTCCCTCCGCTATCTTTAGACCTCTGTCTCTAAAGACAGCGGAGAGCATGCTTCTATATCCTTTATTGTGGATACCGGTAGGTGAGATTCTTCTCTCAGAAAGAGAAGAACATCAGCAATGTCGGTCACAGAGGTAATGGAAAAGGACAGCTTTTTCGACCTGCACCATCGTCGAAAGACTTCCCTCCCACTTTCGACTGGTACATGAGTAATGTTGAGCCTTTTGCGAAAATCCTATTGCTCTGACGAGCTTTCGAAGTTGAAAAGGCAGTCAGGCAGAGAGCGGGGAGGATTTGAGAAAGCTCTCAAAGTGGGGTAGTCTGAGCCGATTCTTCTCCTTAGTGGAAGGGATCTGGGGAAGTCCATTATCCATTGCCAGAACCTCTGAGAACCATTCTTGAGCGGGCCAAAAGGGAGCGATAAGGGTTAGAGTCATCCCTGTAAGAAGGACAGGAACTTTTTCATCAATTCCCCCACCAGTATAGAGTGGGGGAAAGACCTACGCCCCTCGATGTCTGACCAGTCCAGAAGGAGAGCGCGAATGCTATTGCTCTCAGGTAATCAAATGCGGAGCAAAAGTTGTCCAGTCTCCTGTTCTGATACGCGGTGCACAGGTCTACATGTGGCCTGCCTCACAGGGCCCATAGGCTTAGGCACACATCGAGATTGAGGGTCCACTCCAAAGGAAGGACTTGGTTCCTCTTGCTCAACAGGTCCACCCTCACATTCTTCTCTCTCCCTGAATAAATCTGGTAAGGAGCGCGATCCCTCTCTCCTCCGTCCAAAAGAAGGTTCTTGTTACCTCCTAAAGGGAGAAGGAAGGTGTCCTCCTTGTTTCTGAAGGATGTCAGAGTCGTGGTGTTGTCCGAATTGACTTGGACCACCAAGTCTCTGACTTCATACTGAAACCACTTAAGAGCCAGAAAGATTGCATACGGTTGAAACACGTTGAAGTATCAGTTAACCTGGTCCCCCTTCCAGATGCCTGACACTTCATACGTCCCTAGTGCTGCTTCCCCTCGCTACTCTGACGTGTCAGAGAACAACACTAGGCCTACACCGTATCGCGTAACTGACTCGGGCGCTCTGACAGCTGCCGACTGACTGCGTACGGTATCGAGGAAAGTTGCTCAAGAAGAGACGAAGATTCTCATATCCGAGCAGTCACTTGACATCGTATTTGAAGGGTTAAGCCGAAAGACTATAATCTGTTTGTCACCGATGTCGGACGGAGAAGGTGACGATTCTGTTAAGGCATGAGCCTCACAGGAGAAAGTCAAATGCCTTCAAGAGACCGAGGTTCCTGAAGGCAAAACCTTCTCATAGTAGTTGAATCTCAGCTAAGGAGAAACAACACTAGATGCCGTAGAAGACGAAGGAGGACAGAGAAGCAACTTACTTCTTCACAGTCGAATCGAAAGATTCTCAAGATTCGAACCCGTGCTTACCAAGGACTGAAAAAAGCTAACCTCCTAAATCGATGCTGTCCGATGATAAGTCGTTAGTTATGAAAAGCGGGACAGTTTTCAGCAAAAAAACTCTGGGAAGTACTGCCTGCAGAACTGCTTTTCATGGGCTGAATATAGAAAGCAGAACTGTCAGTCCGGGGAACAGGTGATGTCTTCCGATACATCTGTTAATTCGGGGTGAACAAAGAACTTGCACACCTAGGAATACGAGAAATTTTCTGCAGACAAACTCTGATGTCTGAAGAAAACATTCCTCATAACTTAGTGCAAAGCAGCGGTGGACTATTACAGACTTCCGTTACAGGACGGTAAACAGAAAAAGAAAGAGTCCAATAAATATCTCTGTGAAAAAATACTAGCAATGTCGAAGGTGATGAAACCGAGCGACATAGCAGAAGATGGTCATTCATGCGTGCAAGAATCCCCGTTAATCAGGGACCTAAGTCCGTGATTATTGGGCAGAGATACGGTTCGGCAGTACATCATTGCAGGAGAGAGAGACGTAACAAACCGTGTATCGCTGAGGGTCAGCTCGTACTGAGCTGCTATGGCAAAGACAACAGTCTCATACAACATTAGCTCTCGCTGCCTCTTCATCCTGAGTTGCCAACTATTCCATTCTACGAAGGAATGGGTTCTGCTAGAACCATCGAGCAGAAAAATACGCTCGGGCAATTATATTTAAGAGAAACGGATTTTGGTAAATACAAAAGCTATCAAAAATCGAAACTGGAAACTCCTAAGAGGTTTGCAGTTCAATTAGGATACTCGTCGTCTGCGTCTGCACCTCGGACAAATCAACTGCTTAACAGAACATGTGAGGGTAATATACATAGTATATTAGCAGGTTTTGTACAAAGACTTCCATCCTACATTCTTTTCCCTACGAAGAGAGAGAGTAAGGATTGGAGATCTACCGTCTTCATTCTCTAGTCAAGATAAAGAAGGAGAAGTTTTTCCCGAAGGAAAAAACTTCAATGTGAACCGAGACCCGAAGGTGACAGTTCAAGCTTCTTATCTTATTAGGCAGAAGACTTCATGAATACTGTCCATGAGTCTGCTTTGCCTCAAGAGCCTCAGCGAGGTAGTGACCTATGACTGAGAGTTCTTGTGGATCTGTTAATGGGGGCTTATCCGATTACGCGACAGAACCTTATTAGGATCTTTGTCAATGGGGACTAACCCACTTACATGACAAAGCCTTTTTTGGATCTTGTCAATGGGGGCTTACCCACTTACATGACAGAACCTCCATGATCTTGTCAATGGGGGCCAGCCCGCTTACATGACAGAACATATTTAAAAATTCGAGCATTAGCGAGGTTCCCGAACATCATAAAAAACATCGGGAACTCTCATTTTAGCTCACTGAGGACCATGGTTTCGCTTAAGTGTTAAGAGATTGTAAGAAACTCGAACACTGTGAAGGCCAGAAATTCCTCAGAATCTAAAGCATTCGGCAAAACCCTACTGAATTCGTCAGACGATCAGCAGTGGTCGTCTAGATTCCAGTAGAACTAGAGGGAGGGGCAGGATCCTTCCTCAATGACTGGGCTTACACCAGGTTCCGAATAAGGGCACCTACCAGGAAGTAAGGCAACTGCTGAGAAAAGCGCTTGGTAGGCATACAAGAGCCTGCAAGGAGAGGAGAGCCTGATTGTAGAGGCAGGTTCTCGCTCATGAGGAGAGGGGCTTCTGTCCGAGGAAGAGCGGCCGAAAGACGATGATCTTCGGTCTGGCGCCTCGCCTCTGGGAGTTTCTTCAAGGCTGGGGGCGCCTCGCACTGTAAGAAGCCTCGTGTCTGATCGGAACATCGGGGAAGGAAAACGCCCTGTTTGTCGACTTGCGCATTTACTGGAGACTCGCGCCTGGCTGGCACTTTCCGTCTGGCAAGCGGCTCGCGCCTGGATGGAGCCTCAAGCCTGGTTGGCGCTTCCCGGCTGGAAAGCGGCTCACGCCTGGCTGGCGGCTCGCGCCTAGTTGGCGTTTAGCGGCTGGAAAGCGGCTCGCGACTCGCGCCTGTAGTGCCGTTCGCGCTTGGCTGGCTCGCTTCTCCTTGAGCTTCGTACCTGGCTGGCGCTTCGTGATCGGAAGGAGACGAGGGCTCGGTCGCTAAGTGTTTCCGAGCCTCGTGTTTCCGGGGAGGCAAGCGAGAAGCGGGAGGATCGAAGGAACTCCTCTGAGAATGAGGAGCTGTGGAGAGGAGCTTGGAGCATGGAACGTCAGGGGGGGGACAAGAGGATCTCTTAACTGGAAGAAAAGTGTATTCCTGTGAGGAGGATCCTTCGTAAGTACTCCTAACAGAGACGAGATATGCTTCCTGCATGTTACGGAGAATCTTCATCCTAGAATCTTCCCGCTCCTTGTCAGACGAAGGGGAAGGAGGTCTGGAGGACGAAGGGGACTCCCAGCCAAAAGCTGGCAAAAACAGGGCTCTCTGGCTCTCTTACTATCCACAGGCGAACCTTCTGGGAAGCGCTCAGGGCTAGAATCCAAGGAGGGCGCTTTCCAACTCCTCTTCATAGGCCGTGACTGCTCGGCCGAGCTCCAGCCGCGCTTGGGCGAAGCGGAATCGGATGACGAGAAGCACTCCCTCAGGATGCCTTTGCAACAGCGATCCCTGGCAGTCTGGGACGACACAGATCCTGCCGAAGGGACGCCTGACTGGTGGGGGTTCTCCCTAACCTTCCTGCGGCTGTCGACTTTCCTCCTCCACTGGGTCTGGGAGTTTGGAAGAGGTCTAGGCCTGGAAGCGCTACGGAGCCGGTCAGACGCCCCCTCCACAACTCTGGGGACACTGAAATCACTATCCACTGTACTGGGCTTACCTTCAAAAAGCTCGCATTTTTTGAGCTCCATCTTTTGAGGGCATCCTTCAAATCCGCTAATTCCATTTAGACGAATCTGCAGGTTCTGTGTCCTGGAAAGGTGCTATAGTCTCACTAACTGGCTCGTTAGAACGAGACCTATTCAAGCTTTTCTAATGAGACTTCAGCAATGAAGGTTCTCTAATGAATTACATCAAAACACTCACGAAAGTTTCGTTATACTAATGACTGACATTCAGTACTTCATATACAGTCATTATTACAGTAAATGTATAACCGAAAATGTATACATCCACTGTAATACAGCAAAATTCACTGCATACAGCAAACATAATACATCATTATTACGAAAGTTTCGTAATAATGACTGTCAATCAGTAAATGTAAACAGAACGATAATTGACTGATACAAAAGAGCTGTAGTTTCATGAAAAACAAAATTAAAATCTACAGTGTGAAGATCTACCGAACCACTCGTTCGGTAGTCTAACGATATACATTCAATCACAGAAACTAACGATAGTACTAGCGACTTGACGCAAAAAAAAGAAAAACAAAAAGATAATAAAGCGTATGCCAAGCCAAAGATCCAATACGTCACCAAAAGACGGCGAAAAGATCCACAGCAAGCGAAAAACGAAATCCATCAGGAGGAACCAACAATAGGAGTTGTCAGAATCGGCGACAGAGAAAATCTGATTAGAAAACAGGAATGGTTCCTAGTCCTGCCACCCAGCGGCAGGGCGGTAGATCACCTGACCTACCTGTAGTGTGTGCCGCGAAATTTGAATTTCTGTCGGGAACAACGGAGTCTAAAGCTAAGTATATATCTGACAGGAAAGTTCATGTACAAAAAATAGCTTTAACAAATTGTTAACAATTGTTTACTTTACACATTATTTAGTTTAACTTTACTTTGTTACTTCAAAATGATATTGTTATGATACAATAAAGTTTGTTCATACTTACCTGGCAGATATATATATAGCTGTATTTTCTGAAGTCCGACAGAATTTAAAAACTTCCGGCACACGCAGTGGTCGGCCAGGTGGTTAGTACCCATTCCCGCCGCTGGGAGGCGGGTATCAGGAACCATTCCCATTTTCTATTCATAATTTTTATTTCCACTGTCCCCTGAGGGGAGGTGGGTGGGTACTTGATTATATATATCTGCCAGGTAAGTATGAACAAACTTTATTGTATCATAACAATATCATTTTGTTCATGAAACTTACCTGTCAGATATATATATAGCTGAATCCCATCGTTGGAGGTGGGAAGGGACAGAATAGAAGGATTTTGGGAAACAAATGCATGCAGATGATTTACATCTTGGTTCCACCTGTTAGCATAGCTGACTTCGTGATTACTGTCACCCAAGTCTGCTTCTGCTTTACTAGAGTTGCCAGCGAGGTAGAGACCTATAAAGCTGGTGCACTCCAGATGATCTGTCAACGGGGGCGTGACCACAATGTGACTAGACCATATTGACCATACCATGAGGACTAAGAAGTAAAATATATATATATATACATATATATATATATATATATATATATATATATTATATATATATATCTATATATATATATATACACACACACATATATATATATATATATTATACTATATATATATATATATATATATATATATATAGATATATATATATATATAATAATATATATATATATATATATATTATATATATATATATATATATATATATATATATATATATATATATATATACTATATATATTATATATATCACCATCTGACCAACCTAGCCAAAGTTAAGGTGTTTAACTAAGGCTAAGAGTTGTAAGAAGACGCCATTGGCGGCGACTCAATAACCTAAATTAAGAGCTCTTCCTAACCATTTTCTACAGGATAGGATGAGTGGTACTTCTTGCCCCCAAGATTGTGTCTGCAGACACGTATGGCCCTAGCGAGCAGCAGATCTCATATGCCGTTTTCACATCCCGCAGGAAGTGTGAAGCGAACACAGAGTTGCTTCGCTAAAACGTGGTACTCAGTATGTTACTGAGTGCCATGCTCTGTTGAAATGCTTCCGAGGCCGCGTCCTCACCTCGTAAGCATTCAGATCAAAAGATTTCAAATCTTTGTGCAAACACAATGAAGGAGCCTTTTTGAAAAAAACTCCTTAACACTAAAGCCAGGGTGTTCTTTGATATGGGCAAGTCTGGTCTTTTTCGAAACACTGCAGATTGTCCGAAGGACTTCGACTTTCTTTAGTTTTATGTAGATAAAACTTGAGAGACCCGACAGGGCACAGGACTCTCTCTGGCTCTTGCCCAATAACTTGTGCCATCCCTTGATTCCAAGCTCCTGGCCCAAGGACTAGACGGGTTTCCATTCTTAGGCCACAACGGAAGGTTTAGGGAACACACCGCATTGTGCTCCCTAAAGCCAAAACTTCTGACGATGGCTTAAAACCTCACTAACCCTCTTTGTCATATCTAGAGTGGTTAGAAAATAGGCCTTTCTGGTCACGTGCAATAAGTTAACCGAAAGGAGAGGTTCGAAATGCTTTGACATCAAGAACTTCAGACTACGTCTAAGTTCCATATAGAAAGCTTCGATCTGGACATGCACAGTCAGTCCGTCTATACTAAAGTCAGGTGACCGACCAGGTGACCAGTCAGACGAATGAAGGACAGCAAGGCTGTACCCTGAAGACTATAATGCACTATTCTTCGCTGAAGGATGAGTGTCTGGACTGCCTGGGCGATTCAAGCTAAGCAAACCTTGGGGGTGTATCAACTCAACCCAAAGTCGTCAGCGATCAACTCATGAGCAACTCCTGACTCGAGCTTCTGGTGCCAGAAGAAAGGAGCGCAGAGCAAAAAGGCGATTCAGTCCCGAAGGACGAATGCCTGACAGTCCAACCTGGTCTCATGTTACACGATCATCGGGGGTGTATCAACGCAACCAACTTCGTCAACAAGAAACTCAGGGCTACTAAATGTCGCCTGATCTCGCACGAGTGTCTGACTCCGAGAAAACAGGTGAGACAAAAAGTAGATGGTGAGCGAGTTTCGAGATTCCACAGAACTCAAAGATTGTGAAGGGCTTTGTTGTTTGACAGAAGCAAATCTCTGAGCCCAAAGGACGTCAACAACATATTTGCGTATTCTTTAATAGTTGTGACTGCCAGCTTATCCCATTCTTCAGACGGAAAGGGAAGACGGTAATCTTATTCCTGTGAACATCTCGATAGTCTGAACGTAGTCAGACTCAGAGCGGAGAGGATATAGGTACCTTTCGTGTTAGAGTAGACCGACTCTCTCAGAAAAGGTCCTTGGAAAATGAACTAGGAAGGACGTGACCTCTGTGAATCCAGGATCTTGAAGGCCAACATGGGGTGATCAGCGTCATTGTCGCTCCCTGTGACGTCTTAAATCATCTTATTACATTTCCTAAGCGTTTGAAAAAAGGGGAAAAGAGACTAAACATCCATCCCCGTTCAATACCATAGGATGGCGTTTAATGCTACCACTCCCAGATCGAGAATAAGGGAGCAGAGAAGAAACCTCTTCGTCCTCAACATAGCGAAGAGATGAATGAAAAGACGTCCTTAAAGTCTCCACAACTCTCAACATACTTCTAAACAAAGATTCCACTCGGAAGTCAGTAGTTGCTGCCGTCGATCGAGAAGATTCGTACGGACTTTTGCAATCCTGTAACGAACCTCTAGAGGATCGTTACGTTCTATGCCTGTTGTTATAATACGCTCTTTCTCGTAAACTCGAACAGGGACCGAAAGAAGATACTTCTTAAGATATGAGAGAGCTGTGGAATATCCGAGTTGATCTGGACCACTGGTTCCAAAAATTCGTTTCGAGGACTGGAGGGACGACTGAATTGCTTCCACTTCTTTCAGATTATGTTCCAGGACATCTGAAACCCTCTCCAAATGTCCGGCACCTTCTCTCTATCACCTCAGGTGATACTTGACGCACTGAGAGATGTTCAGAATCATTCCTAGATCTTGGATAAAATTTCAGTTTTCCGGTAGGAAAAAACTGTAGAGGTCTGAATTGCAGTCTATTCAGGGAAACAAATTTCTTCAGGAAGAAAATGGTCCCCAGCATGCTCATCCATTCCCTCACCGAGTATGCTTACTTCCCTAATAAGGATGCGCTTTGCCTAAGCAGGAGAGCATATAATAGTGCAATGTTGCGGTAGACTCATAGTCCTATACCGTGCGGTAACGAGCACCGAAAGAAGTAAGAGATATCTCTGTTGAACATAGTAAGGCAAAACGAATGCAATGTTTATTCATTCATGTAAGAAATCCCCTCAATCTTAGGCTAAAGTCCGTGATTGTAGGGCAGAGATACGGTTAGTCAGTCAATCTTGCAGGAGAGAGAGACGTAACCTACCGCGCATGACAGCGAACGAGCTGCTACTGGCTCGGTTGGACTGGAGGACAGTGACAGCAGCTTACTTTCGTCGTCTCTTACCGTTATGCCTGGTTGCCAGCTACTCTATTCTACGAAGAAATATGTCCGTTATTTTTTTAGCAGAAAGAGACTCTCAAGCTGGTATATTTAAGCGAAACAGAAAACGCTAAATATAGAGGTGCGTTTGTGTCGTAATAACACTACCATACAACGGTAAAAGATAAATCGGAAACTCCTGGAAGGCTGCAGGTAACGATTAAATGTCCTTAAAATAATAGACAATGGACCTCTCGGTTGCCATCCGAAGAGGTAACTACAGCAAGCGTATATGACTTGAACCAACCAGTAGAAAATAACGCAAGGCAAAATATGATATTGTTATGATACAATAAAGTTTGTTCATACTTACCAGGCAGACATATCTATAGCTGAATTCGGAAATACAGCTACATATATATCTGACAGGCAAGTTTCATGAACAAATCTTAGAGAATCGAAGCGGACAGCTCAAGCTTCTTCTGTTATTGGACATAAGCGTTCATTGACGTAGTCTACAAGTCTATTTCTTGTACGAGTCTGTGATTGATGAATGAGAGCTCTTCCGAATCTAGTCAAAAAGAGCTTATCCGCTTATGCAATATAAAGTTATTGAGATGTTTGTCAATGCGAACTAACCCATTTACGGGACAAAGAGATATTTTGTCAATGAGGGGATACCCACTTACTTGACAAAACGATAGTATATTGTCAATGGGGGGAAAGTCACTGAATTAACAAAACGTAATCCAGGAAGTCGAGCATATTATTTTTCCGATTCCTGTATCAATCGAGGAAGGGGCAAGAATCCTGTTAAGAGACTGGGCTTACGGCAGGTAGGACCCCGATGTTCATCTTTGGCAGCGTAGTCCCGACTAGGAACTAACAAAATCTATCATCTGAAAAGCCCCTTCAGATGGACTAAAAAGCTTGCAACCTAAATTCATTGGCAGTATGGCAAAGGAAGTCGTGTCTTGCGCTTTCCTGAAGAGCGTCCTCTTGATGAGTGCCTTTGCAAGATTCCTACCGAACATCTTCGAGCATCATGACGTGGAGGACGTCGAGCTTTTACATAACCCGTAACTGCCTTATCGCAAAGTCTTGACTGCGGTAGAGCAAACGAGATCTTCCCTTGAGCTTTCCTTAACTCCATCCACCTTTGCGAAAAGCAATATTAATTGACAGAGACCTCTTGAATTCACGAAACCCGAGGTCTTGCTGGGTTTTGAAGACGAAGTTGTCTGTTCACTTTAAGCTTCCTCCGAAGCACTGCTTACTTGATATTCTTTGCAGGTGGGGTAGAAGGTATCACCGAAGGTAGAGGTAAAAATTCTTTAGGCCCAAATCGTAAACAAGAGCTTGAAGAGTTCAACAGAAACGTTCAGCCAGGCGACACACCTGGCATGCGCTGGCGCGCGCTCGGCGTCCACTGGCGCGCGTGCTCGGCATCCACTGGCGCGCGCTCGCCGTCCACTGGTGCGCGCTTGCCGTCCATCCGAGCGTCAAAAGAAGCGTGCAGAAAAGCGTCACGCTCCTGACAGGCGTCAAAACAAGCGAGAGAAACTGCCTTCAGGGAAGAGCGAGATACATCTCGGAGAGAAATCCGACTGCACGAAGCAGTCTCAGGAGAAGGGTTGATCGTGTGAGAATACGAGGGGCGAGGGAACGCCTTCTTATTCTCACAGAAACAAAGCTCGGACGTCCGCTCTCAAAAGCGTCCTGCTACTATGACTTCTTTTTCGTATTTCTCGGTGGAAAGACATACACGTGATCAGGCGACGTTCGCCTTCTTACTTCTCACTGAAACGCATAACGAGAGAGAGAGAGAGAGAGAGAGAGAGAGGACGTGAAGCGTCCTCTTCTATAAAGCTTCTATTTAGAGGGCGCGAGTCCTTCCGAAAGCTCCAACCCCTGCGCGGGGAGGACGCTTCGGAGGACGAGAAGCAATCCTACAGGATTCGTGCACGTGCACGCACTTTGGCAGCCTGAGGAGTTTCATCAGATACTGCCGAAGGCACGCCAGATCGGTGGGGATTCCTCGTAACCTTCCTTCCTGGGAATCAAGCAGAGGTCCCAGCCTAGAGGCGAAATAAGGCCGATCTGACGCACCCTCCACTACACAAGGGGCACTGTCACTGCACTTAGCCACTTCACTTTTGCTCTCTAAAGCAAGCACTTTCGATTCTAAGTTACGAATCAATAGAGTATCAGAGAAAGGGCAATACCCTCTACAGACACTGATTAGGGCCCGAAGGCAACAATACAGGGTTAGGAGTAACAATTACAGAAGTAGCACTCTTCACAACAATGAAGGAGAGCGAGCACCTCTCGCAGACATATTCATAGCCTGTAGGCCATACTACAGGGTTGGGCAAAATAAAGTCTACAGGAAGGTTAGCAGGTTCACTACCCTGACTTTTGTTTACTGATTAATTGCGTACATACGAATCATACGTCTTCCTTACAGAATTAGACAAAGTCTCACACTCCTTACATGACAAATCTCAACAAAGAAGCAAGACCCATACCCCTCGTGCATACTAAGTGTGGATCTACTGAAGCTTTCGGTAGCCACACCCTATCTTTGCAGACAACATCCTCTGAAACTAGCCTAACTAGATTCAGATATCTTATGCAAAAATGGATCAAATTCAAAACAATTTAAGATAGCGTATGCCTAGCCACAAATCCAAGTAAATAAATCAAAAGACAATTAGGATACTTAGCGGCAATGAAGTTTCCAAAATCCTAAGACGGAGGTACTGAAAACAGGTGTTTCCAGCACCGGCGACAGAAAAATTATGAACAGAAAATGGGAATGGTTCCTGATACCCACCTCCCAGCGGCAGGAATGAGTACTAACCACCTGGCCGACCACTGCGTGTGCCGGAAGTTTTTAAATTCTGTCGGACTTCAGAAAATACAGCTATATATATATCTGACAGGTAAGTTTCATGAACAAAATGTTTATTTAATTCATGTCTATTATTCCTTTTTCGCAACCAAATTACCCCCAAAAATTACAGATATTTCTGAAGTACATTCAAGCAGACAACGGCAAAATGACCCAACGTAGCCAATCTAGTGAATTCTAGTTGTCATAGTAATGCAATAATGATAAAATTGCTATAATATGTATATATACTACAAATAGATATGCTAATTTCACTTATTTCCCCGGTTTTGTGCAAGTCTTATACCCAGTTTGGAAGGTAAACACATACCAATTAGCAACACTGATAAACAATTGAAGAGCACGAAGAACGCCGGAGGTACCATTCACAAGCAAAGTTGTTGATATTTGAGTCAGGAATCTAGTTACGTTTTCAACAACGAATATTTTCAAATTAATAATCATGAATATGTAAAAATATTTATGCAATTCATGACCTTATACTGCCGTTTAACTATTTATTTAAATAATTATCTAGTGCACACTTCTTCTTCTTCTTCTACCAAAAATCGTAGTTTCCTTAAAAAAGTAGTGGTTGGAAGTCATTGCTATGATTGTTGTGATGAAAGTGCCCCAGCATCTATAGGTACAAGTGGTGTGTGGATTTAGCACAGGAAATGGGAAGTTTGTTGACACAAGCGACTCCGCAAACATCGAGATGGTGTCAATCTTCGAAATATTGGTAGTTGTAAGTAAAAATTTTGAAAGCGTCATGGAGGTAGTGTGCACTGCATATGGCCAGACTTTTTATTACCCTTTGTTTAATCTTAAAATATAGCCTTAATTTCTAACTTTGAAGAAATTACTTACTTCGAAATAAGGGTAGAGGTCTCGAGCTGTTGCTCTCCCCACCAACAACTCGTGACTGATGACCATCTCCGGTGTCAGGACGTGTTAAAGCACTTTTTCGGAGGGTGGCCTCAGACGCTGTAGTGGCTCAACTAGTCCATATATAAGCTAACATTCTTCAAATGAGTGCTGGGAAGGCTGGGAAAGATAGTAGCTTGGCTGTGGTTACGAACGGCACGTCACACGGTTGCTGCCATATTGGATTTCAAAACTGCCTTGAAAACATATTTTACAAAGACCTCACATGCTTATTTTAGTTTGTATGGCGCTTTCATATATCACATTATGTTGCCGAAACTTCAATCTTTTGAATGGTATGCTTGAAGATATAATTGCATTCTTGTTTCACCAATTAAGTATCGAGTGAATAAGGCTGAGCCACGCGATGACGATGGCTCCATTGTGGTGTTTCCCCTTATAGCCTTGGCTAGCCGTGTCCTTTTGTATGTAGAGTGCCTAATTCTCAGTGACCCCTGAGGCTAGTGCACGAAGCGAAACAATACCTCTTGCCAGAACAAACGAGCTTGCCAAGAATATTTAAATATGCGGATACGGCATGAAGCGCGGTTCCGCCATTCTTACTGACAGTACAGATTAAGAAATTCACCGTTAAAATCTAATTTCACAGTAATGTCGGTTAGTGGTAGCCTAGGCTAGTCTGTCGTTTTACATGCAGAGTAGTGGTTCAAAGTTCTGTATGCAAGGTAAGGGATCCTAGGCTATCCTAGGTCAACCTTGTATGCAAGGTAATTGGTCAAACATTTTGCTTGTAAGTAAGCAGATCAAAGGTTTGTATGCAAAGTTATGGGTCAAACTTTTCTATGTAAAGGGTCAACCGTAACAAAACCATAAACATGTACATTAATGTGTCTCTACACCGGGAATTGAGAGTTTCTATCGTCGTAAACGTCCGAGGCCATTTCCCCCCACCCCAAAAACCCAGTTTCCCATAAGGGTCTCCCTTTCCCCTTTGATGTTTTCCCTAAGCTTTCTTTTCACTAAGTCTACTACAAAATCGTTGTTCACAACAATTATTGTAATGTTCTCCATCTCAATTCCAAAACTGCAGTATGGCTACATGTAGTAAGTAGATAGGTAGATAATTACAGATTTTTTCCCACGAAAATCGATCATCCGCGGATATGAGACCCCTCCATAGTCTCTATACATATGGGCAATACACGGACAATATACAGTCACTACTATACAGTCTACACAAAGTCTATATATAGTCTATAAGTAACCTGTGCTAACTCACCTATTAAGACAGGAATTGTGCGTTCACAGAGTCATATTCAACTATCAGACGTTTTGAAATCAAAGTTCAACGCAGTTCAATGGAGTAGCATCAGTAGTAGTAGTAGGCGGGATACGTCTTTGAAACGGCTCCTTGCTTGTTTTATTCCTCCGTTGTTTGTGTTTGAGTTTCTTCTCTCTGAAATGCCACAATTCTTTTAGAAATTCTTTCCTATTTTCCGCTTCCTCCCTCAGCAGATCTACCAATAAGAGCATATTAACTACCAACCCCTCTTTATTGCCGCACAAAACGATATCTATTTCCAACCTGGACAGTAAACTAAGAAACGTTCTCAATTTTCATTTTTCTTTCTCACAACACAGACATTTTGTACCTTCTCATTTTATCCTTTATCAGCTTTTGTGATGTGGATTGTATCGTCTTTTTCGAGCGCGGTCAAACTTTTCTCACAACAAGAAGGGAAATTTTTTTCATGACACTTTGTTGAACGTTTTGGGCGTCTTCTATTCGATTATGTTTATGTTTGAGACTGATCTGGTTCAGAAGTGGTTTCGGTTGCTTTTATTTATTCTATTAAGTCAATTGGTGGATAATTGTAAGTATTCAGTATGAAAATAATATGATTTTAATTTTTTTTCATTTTGAATAAGTATAGGTAATTAAGGTAACTAATAGATGCGGTTTATGGTAGGTTAGTTGGTTATGGGTGGTGGCAAGTCTTTACAACGTCACCTCTTAATCTAAGAGTTATTCTAATTGTTGAGCTCTTATTTTTTTTCTTTTTCCTCTTTTTTTCCACATATTATTTAAAGTCTTTTCTTATTTCATTATGTTTTTGTTGAAGGTCAATTGATCTAATGCGTTCTTCCCTGAAAGCAAGACAATATAAAAAACAATGAAAAATATCCTCTTCTTTATTAACACAAAAAAGGACAACAGGTGTTCCCATTATTGTGTCTCTTTGTTATATTTAAATTCAGTGAGTTGGTTCTGGCTCTAAAGAGAATTATCGAGCCAAAAGTGTTGTCATAAATTTTCTTCTCTTTATTCACTTTTCCCAATTTTTTTATATATATTTACGGTTCACTTTATTTTCAAGTCTTCTTCCCACTTCACTGTGCCCCCATTCTGGTTTGGTCCTTAATTTTCTGTTTTGGACATTTCTTCCAGTTTTTCTTAAATTGATTTTAATTTTCGTGCTTGTACTTTTCTACTATTCTCCACCATTTTCTTTCATTTTCTTGCATATCTAATTATTTTTCTTCAGTAACTCTTTCCTTCCATTTATAGTATTATTTACATAATTTAGCTTTCCACTTATAATTCTGCTTTTTTCATGGTCAAACGCTGCATCCTAATAGCCCCGCTTAATGTGGGCTATCTACTGTACTTCTACAAGGTCCTAACTATTTTTTCTACACAAACGCCCCATTCTCTAGTTCTTTGGCAATTTTTTTCTATTTCTGTATACTGTTTTAAAATAACTACATTGGTCCCATATAAGACTGATGGTAGAGCTATATTTTTCCCATATGTTTTAACCTTTAAGCACTTTTTTACAGCTTTTGCTCTATCACTGAATAGGTTAGGTTGGCTAAATTCTGTGCTTTGTCCATCATTTCCTTTTTCTGTAGCTTAAACAGATTTCTAGTATTGTTTACCTTTATTCCTAAATATGTTATACTCTCCCGCACTTTTATATCCTCAATCTCTTCTGGTTTATCCTTCATATTGAAAATAATGATGCTGCTTTTCTCTTTATTCATTTCTAGCCCATATTTATTTCCTATATCTATAAAAAAAATCTTTATATTTTTCCTTGCATCTTCTATATTTCCGGCTAATACTAACCCATCATCAGCGAAGAAAAGTTTCCTTATCTTTACTAATTCATTTTCGAATTCTGTCCCTTCCTCCTCCATTTTCTTGATTATTAAATATGTCATCAATTTGAAAAGTGATGTAGAACCTGTGCACCCTTGCCTAATTCCACTGGTAATTTCCATTTCCTGTTCATCCCCCTCCCCTAGGTCTAATAATGTGCTATCTCCTTTCGTTATATATTAGCTACTGCCTCTATGATTATTGCATGTATTTTGAACTGTTTCATGGACTTTAATCAGACCTTCTCTGTTTACCGTGCACAGGCGGTTTTTCCCCGCCACGACATTAAGATACGAGAATAAGAATAATAATACTATTTGTATACATATATATTAGGGCTTGTGCCTTGTATGATAAGGCGCCCTATGAGGTAATGTTAGACTAGCGATAATCTATACGCTAAGTCGGTTGGTATTGCACTTCCATCTTCAATGGAGTGTCTGGGGTTTTGTAGATCACTTACGAAGTCGGTATTATCTTTACGACGATGTGTTAAAACTCATGGTTCGGTGAGGTTCTTGTAGAAAACACGAAGTATAAAAATAGATATAATTTCTTCTGAAGTTTTACATGCTGAAGATCAGATATGATTGTACAAGTCTTCTAATAACGATAGCTTGATCGCTTCTGCCAATGATAATGGCTAATCCTATTCCTCTACATGATAAAGCTTAGGTAAAGAGGTACAGGTCTTCTAATGACGATAGCTAACTCTCTTCTGCTTGTCTACCATCTCCGTTACAAGTTATGAAGGAACAGACAGTAGTTCGAACATATGAACATACTATCAGATGACATAGTTTCATACGAACACACAATCAATTGAGACACGCTACAGATCACGTAGGCGGTAGTTGTCTCAAGCAGGGAGCTTGGACTAATGTTTATAAACAATTGAATGACTACAGGTGACGGCATGTTATCTTAGCTTACATACTTATTGTATACGTCATCTTTAGCGTCTCTAGTCTGATCACATTCCTGCAAGCAATCTGGTTGACCTCTTTAGTTTTAGACTTTTATATATATGGACTAACATTCCATATTTTTATTATGTAAACACTTACATATACACTTTTGTCAGTCTTCTTGCCTGGAGACAGGGGTCGGAGAATGGTACTGTGTCATAGTTGACACGGTGGGTATGAAGACTGATGACCTTTACGCTGCCTGGGAATTAGGGTAGGCCTGTCCTACCTGCTATTGCATGATATTCCTTGGGTGTATGGGTCTTACTACTGATGAGGCCAGGTGATTTTCTTCCCACCGGGAGGCAATTGAAGTGCTGACTTCCATTTTAGGGGTACTGAAGAAAATTCCTGGTATTCAGATTGTTTCTTTATTACTCATTACATCATGCCAAATTTCTCCCAGGCCTAGTCTCCTGGACTTGATTAATTTACCGTGTCTTCAGAACTCCTGGACTAGATCCCCTGGACTAGATCCCTTGCAAGGGATAGATAACAATTTGCATTATTAATTTGGTAAAATAGCCAAATTGAAGGCTGGACTGATTGACGTCCTAACACTCTAGAGCATTCATGATTCTTACATGTGTTGCTAGTGTTACCAAAATGCAGACGAAAGATTCAGGGCAGCGCTCCCATACTCAAAGTGAAAGATAAACAAAACAAGGGACTGGCTACACTGCCACGCACTCGTGTTCACAACAAAAATGAAAATATTTTATAGTTCCATTCACTTACAATAGCAGTGTAAAGATAACAGAGGAGGATGATGAATCAATTCCTAAATAAATCACTAATAATTAAAGGAATATTTTTCCCATAACAACCGAGTCAAAGGCTTTACTGTAATCGACAGCTATTACTATTAAAAGCTCTCTTATACATAATATTGTAGTATTAGGATATTATCTTCAATCCTACTCCCTCCTGTGAATCCTGCTTGGCATTCGTGATCTTAATTCAATCTGAGGTGTGCTTCTATTTTATCTTTTATCAGCATCATGAATACTTTGTATGATATATTTAATAAAGCTATTGGCCTTAGATCCTTAGCCCTTGGTTTCCTTTTCTTTTCTTTCATTTTCGTTCTCGATTTCTTCCAAGATTCAGGCTTTCCTTTGATTTCTAGCTCCTTGTTGTAGCATCTAACCAATGCTTCTATACAGGTTTTGCTCTTCATTAATGCTTTGTAAAGCTCTGGTTTGATTCCATCTGGGCCTGCAGCTTTTTTAGCTTTGAGCTTACTTAGAAAAGCTATGACTTTTTCCTTGGTTATCAGAGGTTCCTGCATTGGGATTATCTTCCTTTTGCATTCCATCAATAGGGCCATGTGTTCTCTTAGTACTTCTGGGAATCTATAGTCTCCAATTCTTATGATATCATCTTCTTCTGTCAATTCATTTTCATATTCCATCCTTTTGTCTTCGTTCCAGATTTCCTTTATTTTATTTTCGTGTTTGCTGTAAATGGTTCTCCAATAGCTCACTAATTCATCCTTTGTTTCAGCCTCATTTAGCTTGCTTTCCTGTTCGTTATATAAGTGTATAGTTTCTTTTTTGGCTCTTTGCTCATTTCTTAACTTACCAATAGTTTCCCAGAGCTCTTTGTTTTTGTTTCTTCTTATTTCTTCTGTTAAATTGTTTTCATTTTTCTTTTCAAAATTGATCTCTTCTCTTATTAATAGCTGCACTTCCTTTTTCTTTTCTTCTCTAGACTTTCCTTTACGACATTGTGGCTCTCATTTCTTTTCTTCCTATTCAGCTCTTTCCTTTCCTTAATACTTCTATTTCGTTCCATTGGAACCAGGGTTTGGCTCTTCCTCCATTTCCTAGACTTTTTCCTGTCTAACTAGCATTCTTTCTCCTATATGTTTTCTCACTAGCTTGTCTTCTGCTACTTCTTTTATTGATAAGTCCATTTCTGAGATTCTGTCTATGTCTTTATCTATTAAGATCTCTTCTCGTTTTTTAATAAAGTCACTTATGCTACCTTCATCTGTTTTGAAGTATTTGACTTCCTCCCATTCACTCTTGTTTAGATTCTTGTTCTGTCTTTTGAATGTCAGTTAATGGAAATTAGGTTATGGTCAGAGATATAAAATTAATTTTTGTCTTCATCAATTACCATCTCCTCAAAATTTCCATAGAACTTCTCATTGACTAAAGCAAAATCTATTACACTTTTCATCTGCATCCTCTCCAATGTGTAGACTCCAGGGCATCTGTCATCTCCATTAAGTAGTATTAGCCTATGCTCATTCATCCATTCTAGTATTATTTCCCCGTTTCTGTCTGTATTCTGGTGGCCTAAGAAACCTAGGTACATGGCCATTAAAATCTCCTAATATTAATAATGATTCTTGGTCATATATGTTTTTAATAATGTTTTCACATTCCAATTTTATTGCTTTATCTCTATTTTTATCCTCCTCTGTATTTCCTACTGATAAGTATAACAACAAAATATGAATAGTATTATTGTATATTTTTCATTTAACATACAATAAAACTTTGCTAATGGTCTCCACCTTGTTTATCTCTGTGTTAACACTGTTTCTATATAGCATAATTAACCCTCCTCCTTTTTTGTCTTTCATATCCCTCATATTTTCTTTACTTAATGCTAATTTGTCTATTTTCTGATGGGTGTCAGTTAAACAAAATATCTTATTAGCATTGTCTATAACACTTTCTTACTAACTTCTGTTTAGTTAAAAATTGTATATTTATCATATATTCTTTGTAGATACGTTCGTGCACTTACACACGCACACGAACACGCACACAAACTACTGCAAGTGAAAAGGCAAATATTGTGAGATCGAGTACACTGAGAGTTTGCAGGGATGAAATGCAGCTCCTTCCCAAGTCCTAGACAATCGAAACCCTCAGGAAAAAGACCTGGTAACGATCAGAAGGTGAATCAGGTCGACAGAGAGAGAGAGAGAGAGAGAGAGAGAGAGAAATCCGTGGGGCTAAAATCAAGCACTTGATATTAAAAAAACTCTTCCTCCTCAGCAACAACGGCTCCTCCTCAATGGGAACGACTCTCAGGAGGTCGGAGAGGAAGAAGAAGAAGAATAAGAAGAAGAAGACTCTTGTTATCATGACCATGTTCCAAAAAAGCACTGAAAAGGGAAAAAAGATAAGAATTAAACCAAGATATCCAAGAGACTTTGAGAGAAAAGAGGAAAGAAATGAAGAAGCTGAGGTTCATAGATAACTTCGAGGAAAACAAGTACACAATTAAGGGAACTGGAAACAAAGGATGCGTGTATCATAATGAAAGCCAGACTGAATCTGTTGAACTTAAAGGGGCAAATTTAAGGACGAGGTCTGTGAAATAAGCAGAGTGGAGGAGGACACCACCGAACATTTATTTATGTGAAATCGTTACAAAAAACAAACCAGGACATAAATTTAGGGACACTGACATCCCTTAACAGAAAGCTGGGAGAATATATAAGAATAGAACCCAAAATTAAGAATGTTCTTAAATAACCTGGAAAGGGATGGATCTGAAAGCTAAGTAGCGAGAACGGTTCTGCCTCAGTTATAAAGAAGAAGAAATGAAAGGTGGTTGGGTGACAAGTAAAGTAGAAATATTGTACTATATCCAATTTAGAAATATCTGTAATTTTTCGTGGGTTATTTTGTGGCAAAAAAGGGAAAATAGTCATGAATTAAAATACAAAATTTTGAAGTAACAGAAAGTTAAACTAAATAATGAGCAACGTAAACAATTAATAAACAACGTAGCAGTGTGCCCGCAACTGTGTTTGTGGATTGGGAGCTTAGGAGGAAACAGGAACCAATAAAACAAGCAAGGGAGCCGTTTCATAGGAGTATCCCGCCTACTACTACTACTGATGCTACTCCATTGACTGCGTGACTTCTATTCAAACGTCTGATATTGAATATTATTCTGTGACCACACAATTCCCGTTTAATATGGTGAGTTAGCAAAGTTACAGGTTACCTATAGACTATATATAGATTCTGTGTAGACTGTATATAGCCTATTGTCTGTGTATTGACTTAGCTATATGTATGGAGACTACCCTTTTCATTACCCTCTGTTTAAATCTTCAAATATGGCGTTAATTTCTAACTTGGAGAAAATACTTACTTCGAAAGGAGAGTAGAGGTTTTTAGCTCCTTCTCTCACCAACAACAACTCGTGACTGATGACCATCTTCGGTGTCAGGACGCATTAGGTATAATGTACATTTTCGGAGGGTGGCCAGCCGTGATAGTCGGTGAGTTTGGGTCAGTCCACACGGTTGTTTTACGATTTTGTAGTTGACTTAGTGAATAGAAAGCATAGGAAAAAACATCAAAGGGGAAAGGGGGACCCTTGTGAGAAACCGGGTTTTTTGGAGTGGGGTGGGTGGCGGGGGGAAGGGGGTATGGCCTCTGACGTTTACGGCGATGGAAACTCTCAATTCCCGGTGTAGAGACACATTAATGTACATGTTTACTTTTTTGTTACGGTTGACCGATTACTTTGCATACAAGGTTGACCTAGGATAGCCTAGGACCCCATACCTTGCATACAGAACTTTGAACCCTAGGTACTAGGGGGAAACATCACGACAGGCCAACCCTCATCACGGTAGACGGGTCTTATTCACTCGATATTTAATTGGTGAAACATGAATACAATTGCAACTCTAAGCATACCATTTAAAAGACTGAAGTTTCGTCAACATATTGTGATATATGAAAGCCCCCATAACGAACTAAAATAAGCATGTGAAGCTTCGTAAAATATGTTTTCCAAGGCAGTTTTGAAATCCAATATGGCGGCTACGTTTTGCATGGACGGTTCTCATCAGTGACGGCCACCATCTTTCCCCAGCCTTCCCAGCACTCATTTGAACAATGTTAGCGTATGTATGTAACGTTTATTGATCTTACTCAAGATTGCAGTTGTAATCAGCACAATAAAACAACATTTTGTTGCCTATATTAGTGAAAGTATGAAACTTGTTATTCCCGGGGTTATGGTTGGAACTGAATTCATTCTTACCTTGTAATCGGCGGTTTTTTATCCTTACTGCCATCACAACTGAAACTCCACAGTGCTTATTTGATTGTTATTATACACATTTTGGTCAGTTCACTCCACATTGCACTTTAAACCGTTGCTCTTCCTGGTTCTAAGCGCGCGCGCCCATAAACACAATTTCGAACAGCAGACGACGACAGACGACGAAACTGCAAAGTTTATTCCCTAAACTGTTTACTTTACTCGTTATTTAGTTTAAATTTAAATTTACTTGTTATTTAAAATTTTGATTTAATTCATGTATATTACCCTTTTTTGCAACCAAATTACCCCGAAAAATTACAGATATTTCTAAAGTAGATAAAATCAAATATTGCAATACACCCCCTGAACACCTGAACTAGCCCTGGTCACTTACCAGCCCGAACCATCATTTATTAAAAATTTACCAAATCTTTGGTTAAAATAAACGATCAGTGTGCCAATCTCCTGGCAAACACCCTCGTTACCTAGTTACCAGCCCACCGCTAGTAGCCCTGCCTCACGGGCGGTCACACCTGCCCTCTCACGTCAATCACTTATCGTTCGCGGTGGAGTACAGATGTATCCACAGCGAACTCCTTTTTGGTCTTGCCACCCGGCCTTCATTTGCACCTTTGATTTGATTGATTTGGTGACGAATTACGTCATCCCTTTGGATTACGGTTGGATTGCTCTTAATACCTTGTCATTAGACATTGATTCTGCAAAGGAAGAAACAACACAGGCTACGACAACGACTACTGCATCCTCGGCCACGACATCACAGAAAACGACGAGCGGAAGTTCAACAACGATCGTCTTTGCCAACAATGCAAGAAAGGATGAGTACCCTATTACACGATAGTCATTCCATTATGCGTAAAATTGTAGGCCTGTTCAATATAATGTAAAGACCAGATGTTGGAATGTCAGGAGTGGTCTTTGGACCAGATGTTAGGGTATCTCAAACATAGGAAAAGGTCTCGTATTAAGAAGTAACTGTAGGCAGGAAGAGACTAACGTAGATCAAGATAAAGACTTAGAGACAGTGCTCTTAAGAGACTTGAGAGTACGCTGACATCGAGTATGACATCTCTGTTACCGATTTATGTCAAGATTATGTGAGGATAGATCGAGCAATAGGGATACTGAAATTACTAATCGTTCTTTTCCAGCTCCCCTGCCTGTTCCAGAACAGCCCTAACCGGTGCTGGGGTTATGGGGATCCGCAAGCCCACAGGGCAGGATCCGCCGTCCCCCCTGGCACGGAGCAGGCAGTGTTGGCAGCAGATTCCCCTTCCCTCGATGACATCTCTGTTACCGATTGTTTTATGTCAAGATTATGTGAGGATAAGCTCCGAGCAATAGGGATACTGAGAAATTACTAATCGTTCTTTTCCAGCTCCCCTTCCTGTTCCAGAATCAGCCCTAACCGTGCTGGGGGTTATGGGATCCGCAAGCCCACAGGGCAGGATCCGCCGTCCCCCCCCCCCTGGCGCGGAGCAGGCAGTGTGGCAGCAGATTCCCCTTCCCTCGATGTGTAAGTTCTCAGGGATGATAAAAACTTAGGTCAGATATAGACGAGTAGGGATAATAGGCTATATAGTGCTTAGTTTAGGAAGAGAAGTGCAGGCTTCTTCGGGTCGGTTTTCTATTAAAAGTAGTAGTTTTTAGAGGCACAGTGTCCTTAGAGCATCTTTAGGCTTTTTCCTGCTTCGAGTTCCTTGCATCAGAAGCTTTTAGGCCAGGGTTGGTTTTTCAGATATGCTCCTTCGTCTTTAAGGTTACTTTCTCTACGTATACGATACGATAATTGTTAATATCAACTAATTCTCCGTTCAATGCATATTGACTTACGATATTCAGTATGAAGAGAAATCGAATAAAATTAACTACGGTTAGCCTAGTGTTCACGATGATATATCGTATGCATATTCAGTAGCCTAGCCTAACCTAAAGTATTCGCTGTACAACATATCGGTAGTTATTTTTATATTGGCTAACGCTGTAGGCTTAAGGCATTCTTGACTTCGGATAATTCAATACAGGTGTAATTGAAAACGAACGAGAATCCGATCTGAGGATAATTAATATGAATGTAATCGAACAGAATGAAGATCGGATTCTGTCCGACTTAAAGCATTATAATTGTATTATGTGTATCATCATATTGGCGTAGTATAAACACTAAACTCGGCAGTCATTCACGCTGGAATCAGCGGATGACGAATACGGGTTTGCGTCGCCGTATCCATCTCATTCTCTCCTGATTGACTAAAATGACTAACGTAACAACACTCTCACTTATGCCAAGTTTGTACAAACGTCTTGAAGGAGACGTGTCTTCAACTATGTTGACATTTAATATAGTCAATGAGGTATCTATCTTGGGGCATATAATCAGATGTCAGATATAAGGATTTGTATGTATGACGTCTTCATACGTTTAACAGATTATTGCCGTCAGTATTTACATTGAGCATATGTCAATTACAGTTACAAATTATTACAGTCGTATTATCAATTACAATGACAACTGAAATTAATATTAGGCCTAATAAAGTTAATTTAATTACCTTTAAATATTATTTTATTACTTTTCAACTTAAATTACAATTACACTAGCTTGTCGTCAAACAGCACTATTGTAAGGAGGTGTGGTTTAGACAGACAAGGATGCCGGCTAGTCTATTTTTTTTTTCTCCTTGGCTTCAGATTCAACCATATCACTTGGTCTCGGCTAATGTTTTTGTCCTTAGTTAGCATATTAATGAATATCTGGATACTTAACTTATGTAACGAAGTCATACTGTTCGTCTTACGATGTAATTTAAGACCAAAATTTGACTGATACGTCTCATTGGAAGCTATTTTTTTCCTTTTCCCGTCGGGTTAGATGGCGTTAAATTTAGGATTCCGTTCGTTTTTCACTCGTTTTCATAGGTATTACGAACCTTACACTTATATACGTTATTAATCCTTTGTCTGTGTGAAAACAACAGTAATGAGCTCTTTCATGCTATTAGTTTCTTTTACCACGGCTGCGTTGAAATTCATACAAAAGCTCGGGACTTCTGTCCAGGTTGCTGATGAACGTAATTTTGCCTTATTAGCTTCAGCTGCTATCGGATTCGATTACTGTCACACGCTGATCAATACAATAAAGTGATGTTGTTATAGGAGTCGATCGCATTAGCAACAAGTTCTCGTTCGGTTGTTCATAGCTTATACGGAGTTATACGAGTATTATCGTTAAGATAATACCCTTTTAACTTGCTGCAATTTGCGGAGGTGGAGATATTAGACGATCGTAATTTCTCTCTCTCTCTCTCTCTCTCTCCTCTCTCATCTCTCTCTCTCTCTCTCTCTCTCTCTCTCTCTCTCTCTCTTTTCCCTGATTTTATCTCTCTCTCTTTCCCTGATTTTATATCTCTTTACAGAGATGTTCTCTCTCTTTATCCTAGACGATTGTGTTCTCTCTCTCTCTCTCTCTCTCTCTCTCTCTCTCTCTCTCTCTCTCTCTCTCTCTCTCTCCTCTCTCTCGCTCACTCATTTTCTGATTTCATATTCTCTCCATATCTCTCATCCTATTTTCCACGCTCTCCTAACACTGGACTCATTGTGCAACAGAGGTTTTTCTTCCTTTCACACCTTTTCAAACTTTCTCAATTTCCCTTCAGCGCTGACTGACCTCATAGGTCCCAATACTCGGCCTTTGGCTTAAATTCTATTTTAAACCCAACAATCTTGCTGTCTGAGTTAGTATAGAGTAGGGAGCGACTATTAGGAATATGTATAAGGTATTCATGATATGATATATCACAAGAGGATTTTAAG
>NC_087222.1:19140840-19158516 GCF_015104395.2 Macrobrachium nipponense
TTGGGAATTACTTTAAGCGTAGGCTGGAAAATGGCTGTTGAAGTTTCAAACAAGGTGATTAGATTAGGCAGTTAACTACTGTCCGTGAGATGTAAATATTCCAATTTGCTTTAGGCCCAGGCAGCAGATAGAGGGGTGGTATGAGGTTGGCCTATATGTAAAGGACCTCAGGATTGTATAGTTAGGAAAAATACAATTCATTTTAAAACATGTGGTTTGTTCCTACATGATATACAAACCCTCTGTCCTTTACATTAGGAAGACTCATTAATTGGTGGAAGGAATCTGAGTGAGCCACCACTATGGTCCCTTTCCTGCTTGTTAGAGCAAGGAAAGGGACCCAGCTGCTGTTCAATTGATTGGAGTATGAGGACTGCGAGATCAATGAGCAGACTTCTGGGCCATTTCATATGAAGGAGGAAACGTAACATCATATGAAAAAGCAATAAAAAACTTTATTGTCAGAGACATTTAGCCAAATACAAGAATTGGATTTGTCTAATGCCAGACCCCCTTTCCCCCCTTACTAGGGAAAGGGGAGGATATATATGCCTCTATAATCTAATCAAAGAATATAGAAAGGTTACTCTATCATATAGAGGCAGTTCCCGGTTATTGGCAGGGGTTCTGTTCTTGTCAGGATGCTGATAAAAAAAAAAATGCCATAAAACGAAACTCTGCAATTTATTACGCTTATGGTGACAAGTTTCAGTAAATGGCGCCAATAACCAGTTAATGGTGCCTCTTAGGTATGTTATGGCTCCATAACTCTTATTACTGGCACCTTATGGCACAGTTAACCGAAACTCGGCCTGTTATGGCACCATAAATCATTGATTTTATGGTACTAGACAAACACCATAAAACCGGCTCGCCATTAACATTAATCTTACCTGCATCACCTGCCAGTTCCAGTTTGTGACGAACGAGACTCTCTGCCCGAAGGAAGAAAAGTACGAAAAGAGGAAAGAATTGAGCCAGTCACTCTCACATTTGCACTTTCATTCATACCAATCACAAAAGGCGAGATACAACCTTGTCCTGTTAAAGGTGCTGGGTAATCTACACAACTTGTTGAGCAGCCACCATGGGTCCTAAAGAAAAAGAGTCCAAGGACTTGTGGGCTATATCCCAAAGGTAGGAAGCAGTGAAAGTAGTCTGATTAGACCACACCCCTGCTTTCAGTATCTGAGGAACCGACAGGTTCTTGTGGAACGTGAGGGAAGGGCCAATACCCCTGACTTCGTGAGCACTCAGGCGAAAGGTACTGGTGTTGGTCTTTCCTACGGAGGAATACACTTTCTTGATCACTTCACAAAGCCAGAAAGAAATAGTGCTCTTGGACACTTCTTTTCTTCGTCACCTCGCTGTGAACGAAGAGGCATCGATACTCAGGTCGGAGATGTCAAGTTCTCTTCAGATAGCGCCGTAGCACTCTAACAGGAAAAAGCAGCATCTCGCCAAGGTCATTACCATATAAGTCCTCTACAGAGGGGATTGTAAAGGACTCGAACCTAGTGTCAAGGACCAAAGGATTCTGAGTCTTCACTACAAAGTGCGAGATGAAATCGAGCATAACCAATCCCTATCCCCTCGAGTGTCTCACATTGAAAGAAAAACCATAATAGTTCTCCTACTCTCTTCATCAATGCCATGGCAAGCAAAAAGACTGTCTTGAGGGTCAGATAATTTTCTGACAACTCTCGATGAGGCTCATAAGAAAGATGAGTCAGGCTCCGAAGGACAAGAGTCACATCCAACTCAGGGGGCCTGAGTTCCCTGGGTGGGCAAGACCTCTCGAAGCTTCTCATGAGCAAAGATATCTCCATAGAGGTGCAGATATCTAGACCCTTCAGTTTCAAGACTAGGCCAAAGGCAGACCTGTAACATTTAACTGCAGAAAGAGAGAGGAGCTTCTCTTGGTGAGGAAAGACTAGAAAGTCCACGACCTTCTGAAGAGAAGCTCTGATTAGAGAGAGATCCAGTCTACGACACCAACCACAGAACACGGCCCACTTTCCTGGTACAGGCAGTCCCCGGTTATCGGCAGGGGTTGTATTCTTGGCGGGGTGCTGATGAAGGGTATATACAACTATAGTCTATTCAGAGAATATAAAAAGGATACTCTGCGTATAGTCTTACCTGACTCAGCCACCACTTCCAGCATGTGACTGACATAACTCTCTACCCGAAGGAAGAGACTAGAATGAAGGGAGGAGGAGGAGAGCCAGTCACTCTCACATTCATACCATACAACATAAGGCGAGATGCAGCCTTTTCCTGTTAAGAGTAGGGTGAGCTACACAACTTGATCAGCCACCACGGTCCGAAGAAAAAAAAAATGTCCAAGGACTTGTGGGCTATATCCTGAAGGTAAAAAGAGGTGAAAGTGGTCTGATTTGACCAAACCCCCACTTCCAGTACTGGAAGGTTCTTGCAGAATGTGAAGGAAGAACCAATACCTCTGACTTCGTGAGCTCTCAGACGAAAGGTACAGGTGTCCTTACCTTCAGCGGAATATGTTTCCCTGATTGCTTCATGAAGCCAGAAAGAAATAGTGTTCTTGGACACTTCTTTCTTGGTCACCTCAGTGCAAACGAAGTATAACCAATCCCCATCCCCTCAAGTGTTTAATGTTGAAGGAAAGACCATGAAGTTCTCTAACTCTCTTCGCTGATGCTAGGCAAAGCAGAAAGATGATCTTGAGTGTCAGATCCCTGTCTAATGACTCTTGTAAAGGCTTGTAAGGCAGACAAGTCAGGCTCCTTAATACGATAGTCACATCCCACTCAGGAGGCCTGAGTTCCCTGGGTTGGCAATACCTCTTGAAGCTCCTCATAAGCAGAGATATTTCTAGGGAAGAAGAAATATCTATGCCTCTCAGTTTCAGGACTAGGCCCATGGCAGATCTGTAGCCCTTAACTACAGACTGAGAGAAGCTTCTCCTGGCAAAGAAAGACCAGGAATCCATGACCGGCTGAAGAGTAGCTTTGACACCAACCACAGAAGATGGCCCACTTTCCCTGGTATACTACAGCTGTAGAGGACTGTCTGAGGTATCCTGCCATCTCTGTTGCTGCTCATTGAGAAAAGCCTCTTGTTTACAAGAGGTGGTGGATAACCTCTAGCTGTGGGGTTGACATAGAAGGTTGTACCAAGGAGGGATTTCTCTTGGTGCCTCAGAGGGAAGAGCTAGCAGGTTGGAGTACCAAATGGCCTGTGACCTTTTGGGAGCTACCAGAATCATCGGTAGCCTTCTGTTGCGCCAGGCGATGAACAATTCTATGACTGGACGCCCCCATAGGTCGTATGACCTTTCTGCCACGTCTGTATGAAGGGACCACTCTGTTACTATCACCTGATTCTGGCGACTGAAATTGTCTACCACTACATTCCTCTTGCCTGGAATGTACTTAGCTGACAGCTCTACCAAGTGAGCTACCTGCACTGCCAACTGGTGAAGAGGGAGAGATACATGACCCCCTGCTTCTTGACACTTGCCATCACTGTGGTGTTTCGTTCATCAAGACCTAGAAGTGTCCCATCACTTGATCCTGGAATTCTTGGAGAGCTAAGAAGGCCACCTTGAGTTCCAAGATGTTGATGTGAAGGTGTTTGTCATGATGGTTCCCCACTCCAACAGTCAGCAACCCCTCCAGGTGCGCTCCCCAGGGGAACCCTTGAACAATGCATCTGAGAAGAAAAGCATGTCCAAAGGGGGAGTGTGCAACTCCACTCCTATTAAGAGGTTCCAGTCATCCATCCACCAGGCTAATTCCTCTCTCACTTCCTAGACAGGGAAATGAAAAAGGTTTGAGGGTCTCAAGCCTGTGACCAAAGCTCCTTCAGTCTCCACTGTAGAGACCGAAGTTGAAGCCACACAAGAGGGACCAGCTTCACCAAAGACGACAGGTGACCGATCATGACTAGTCATTGCTGAGCTGGCTGCTCCTGTTGTGAAAGAAACAGTGCCACTGCCTTCATGAAGTTGCTGATATGTGAGTCTGCAGGGAAGACTCATGCTGCTACCATTCCATCAGCATGCCCAGGTACTTTATCCTCTGCGTAGGAATGAGATCCGACTTCTCAAAATTTATCATAATCCCCAGATTGTGACAAAAATTGAGAAGGTGGTCCCTGTCCTGTAGCAGCTGCAAGCATGAGCTTGCCAGGACTAGCCAATCATCAAGATACCTTAGAAGACATATCCCTACCAAATGGGCCCTGCCTTAAGGGTGGTCAAGAGTCTGAAGCACAGTGCCCTGAACTGAAACACCGTCCAATCAGGATAAAGCAAAGGTACTTTCTGGAGGATTGATGAATGGTTATTTGAAAATATGCATCCTTCAAGTCCACCAACAGCATGAAGTCGTCCTCCCTGATCGAAGCAAGCACAGAGCGTGTGGTTTCCATCATGAACCGAGTCTGCTGAACAAACTTCAAATGGCAGAGATCTATCACTGGCTTCTAACCCCCAGAGGCCTTCTCTACTAAGAGGAGTCGACTGTAGAAACTAGGAGACAGATCTCACAGCTCCTTTGCTCAGCATGGCGTGCACTTCTTCCTTCAGTGCTAGATCCTTGGCCGAACCATCGATGTATGTTTGAAGACAGACCAGAGAGTTGGTGAGAGGCGGCCTCGACTTGAAGGGTGAGTAGATATCCCTCCCAAAGGATATCTAATACCCAGGTCTCAGCTCCATATCGCTGCAATGTTGCCTGATGGCTCGATAGGCACTCCCCCCAGCTGGAGGGGAATGCCGCCCCTAGCATTTCCCCTTCTTTTTTCCCTTACCTCCCTTCCCCTGGGGGAAAAGGGGCTGGAAGGAGTGCAACTGTGATCCTTTCAAGGAGACAGAAGAAGGCTGGGTATTTCTTCGCGCTCCCTTAGGAGAAATAGGGGCAAAAGAAAAGCTAGCTTGACTCAGTGGTCTAGATGCAGTTGTATGCGAAGTCCCTGAGGTCTTCGCAACTGCCTGGTAGATGAGATGGTCGCTGTGTTCAACTCTATGTTTCTCCACCACAGCATCTACCAACTCTCTGGGGATGGGAAGAGCAGAACCCAGCAACAGTCCATTCTTAAAAGCCAAAGCCAACCCTAGACCAATGGACCTGGTGATGTGATGCAGGACTGCATCCCTCCTCCTCAACACCAGGTTCAGCCACAGGTTGGCAGTCTGGTGGGCTAGGTAGCAAATGGCCCTACCTCCAGACTGACAAAGTCTCCCCAAAGGTCGAGTTTTCCCCGGGAACAATAGTTCCTGAAGAAGCTGCAACCCTTGATACTGTGAGACCACAGATCCACCCAGGAGACTACCTGAAAAGCTGCCATAGCAGTAGCTTCCAGGTTCCCTGCCTCTTGCTGCAAGAACCTGCAGGAAGGTGATGCAGCGAAAGGCCAGGACCTAGACGAGACTTCTTGGGTAGTGGGGGGAGACCACCTTCTCCTTCTTCAACAGTAGGAGTGGGCACAGGTACGTACCAAAGCAGGAAGAGGGGAAGCAGCAGGCCGGGGTACAAGAACTGAGGGAGCACCAACACCTGGAGGGAGGTCTAAAGGTGACAGTGTTCATAGGGCCACAGAGACAAAAGTGGCTGGGGGAGAAAACACTGAGTATCCCGGTGGGAGGGGCATGGACATGTCCTGCCTCAGAATATAGGGATGTGTCCCCATCACCACAGAGGGAGTCACATTGGTGGGGTGATGGGGATAAACTAAGTGAGGAGGAGCTACATAGCTTGGCACGGACAAGGTATAGGTGTTGTCACCACCACAGCCACATGAGTCACAGGGACTGAGGAGAAATGGGAGACAAGGCCTCGTACAGATGGTATTCCCGGAGGGCCCAACTCAACCCCTGCCTTATGCAAATCCCTAGAACATGGAGCAACCACACCTGAAGGAGCAAAAGTCTGGTTAGTGAAGGGGGACTCATCATTCTGAAGGGGAAGGATCCCCTTTGGAGCGAGCATCACTGGCATCCGCTCCTCTCCCATCTTTTTTGCCTGATGAATCAGACAAAGGAGCAGAAGGGGAAATTTCCCCCGAAGAGGAAACAGCAAGTCAAGGGAGCTTACAAGGAGGAAGGAAGGATGACGAAGGATCAGCCACCAAGGGAGTTGTTGGGGGCATGTAACCCTCTGACAAAGCCTTGGCAGCCTTCCCCCGAGATCACTTCCTCCCTTCTTCTTCCTTGCCGAAGGAGAGACGGGCCCTGCTCCAGAAGGAGCAGGAGGACCAGCGGAAGAACCCCCCATCCCACCGGAGTGAGAGGGGCCCTTAGAAGTTCCCAAAGGAGACTTCTTAGGGGGGGAGGAGGCAGCCTTCTTCTTCCTCGGCTTGGAAGCCTTGGAAGTCGAAGGGGAAGAGGCGGCAGCAGGCGACGACGAAGACAACGACGACACCTTCCTCTTCTTCCTCTTCTTCGTCAGCTCCCTCAGGACAGAAGTCAGGTCCTCCATCCAGGCCGGAGCCGGGGCTATTGCCAAAGCAACACGGCCCGGCTGCACCTGTCCGGAAGGACCTGGGACTGGGGCAGCAACACCACGGGCAGGAACGACGTAGGCAGGGGCTGGCTCAGGCAAGGTAGGTACGGCAGGAGCAGCAGGTACGGTAGGCAAAACAGGTACGGCAAGAGACGGGGCAGCAGCCAGTGACATCCTGGGTACCGGTGGCAGATCCAGGGGCGAACTCTTAGGGCACCGAAAGTCAGGGGCTGGGGAGAGAGCAATGAACCCGGGTGGAGGAGGCACGCCCCTCCTCGGAAAGGCAGCAATCGGAGCCTACACAGCAGCCGAAGGAGTCACCGAAGCCACATGCTGAGTGTAGACCAGGTGAGGAGGGGCAGCATACCCTGGGGTCAAGATGGTGGTGGTGGTCACCGGTCCATGGGTGACCAGAGCAGCACCCGCCAGATGATGCAGTAGCCCCTGAACACTCGGTGTGCCCTGGAGACCCAGCGAGAACCATACCTGGCTGAGGTCGTTTCCACAGCAGGAGCACCTGAGGAAGCAAAAGACGGGTTAGTAGGAGGGGTTCCCCCTCGCACGGGGGGGGGGGGGAACAAGTCCCCCCTGAACAAACGGAAGACCCCGAGTACAACTGGATGTCGGGGTATCTCGCCCCTCCTCCACGCTCGATGGATCAGGCGAAGAGAAGGAACGAGAAACTCCCCCCGAAGGGGAAAGAGCCATACGCGGAAGCTGAGATGGCGGCAGGAATGAAGACGACGTGTCTGTGACCAAGGGTGTCGCTAGAGAACCCCCCCGAGTACTCCCTGGCAGGCTTACGTCTCTTCCTCCAACTTTCAAAGCACCCACTGCTCCTCTGACCAAGAATTACACAAATCACAGGGCTCGACCCGAGAGCATCGCGCCCTCGGTACCGAGCACACAATTCATGAGAATCCACTCTTGAAAGGAGCGGAAGGCCCCACACTTACGGCCCTCCACACCAGGGCAAACTCTGCGGCTGATGGGAGGCGTGGGGACATCTCCAGCTCATGGGAATCCATAATAAATGATAATAATAAAATACAAAAGCACATGTACTTACAGTATTTTACCATACACACACAAAGCAAACCAAGTTTGAAGAAGATACAAAGTGTACAACGATAGCGGGCAGAAAGCGAACAACACGTCTGTCTCCGTCGGCGGCCGAAAGCAAAGTGGTTCTTCACCTCCCAGTCGCACGTGCGCGCACTGTCGGACAAGCAGTTAACTACCGAACTCCCTTGTTCGAAGCTTACGGCCATTCCAGCTGCCACTAGTTACCTTCCTATTGTAAAGGACCGATGGTTTGTATTCGTATCGGAGCAAAAAACATTTTGTTGCCTATATTAGTGAAAGCATGAAACTTTTTATTCCCAGGGTCATGGTTTAAACTGAAATTTATTTTTACTTTGTAATCGGTGGTTTTATCCTTACTGCCCACACAACTGAAACTCCACAGTGCTTATTTGATTATAATTATACACATTTTGGTCTTAATTCACTCAAAATTGCACTTGAACCACATTGCTGTTCCTGGTTCCTAAGCGCTCACTCCACAAACACACTTACGGGCAGCACACAAGTTTATAGGGTTTACAAGGTTACTTGGAAAGAGATAAACGAGACCTTTCTCAGGTCTGATCTCAAAAGAGAGAACAAAACACAATAAAAGAAAATAACACACAATATAATAATAAAAATGATATTGTTATGATACAATAAAGTTTTGTACATACCTACCTGGCAGATATATACTTAGCTTTAGACTCCGTCGTTCCCGACAGAAATTCAAATTTCGCGGCACACGCTACAGGTAGGTCAGGTGATCTACCGCCCTGCCGCTGGGTGGCAAGACTAGGAACCATTCCCGTTTTCTAATCAGATTTTCTCTTCCACCTGTCTCCTGAGGGGAGGCTGGGTGGGCCATTTAATTGTATATATCTGCCAGGTAAGTATGTACAAAACTTTATTGTATCATAACAATATCATTTTTGTACATGAACTTTCCTGTCAGATATATACTTAGCTGATTGGCACCCTTGGTGGTGGGCAAGAGACAGCTAACTACTGAAATAGACAGGAAAACAACATATGTTGTAGGTAAACATGATATTGTTAGTATACAATAAAGTTTTGTACATACTTACCCGGCAGATATATACTTAGCTATAGTCTCTGACGTCCCGACAGAATTCAAAACTCGCGGCACACGCGACAGGTAGGTCAGGTGACCAGCCCACTCCCGCCGCTGGGTGGCGGGAATAGGAACCATTCCCGTTTTCTAACCAGAATTTTTCTCTTCCACCTGTCTCCTGAGGGGAGGCTGGGCGGGCCATTAATCGTATATATCTGCCGGGTAAGTATGTACAAAACTTTATTGTATACTAACAATATCATTTTTGTACATGCAACTTCCCCGGCAGATATATACTTAGCTGATTGACACCCTTGGTGGAGGGCAAGAGACAGTTACATACTAATTATTTTTGAATATAAAAACAGGGAAACAACATACGTTGTAGGTATATTAACAAAAAACAACCTTGGTTCCTACCTGATATGGAAGAAGACTTCATTGATACTGTCTATGAGTCTGCTTGCCATCAGAGTTCCAGAGAGGATGAGACCTGCGACTGATAACCCTTTCGGATCATACCAATGGGGGCTTACCCGCTTACATGGCAGAGCCTTTTCTTGGATCGTAGCCAAATGGGGGCTCGACCCAATCTACATGGCCAGAACCACTTGAACCTGTATCATACCAACGGGGGCTAACCCTCTTACATGATAGAGCTTTAGGTATTTAAGACAATACAAGGAGCATAACGACCAATCCCGATCACCTGACCACACTAACATTTTACCACTACGATTTGAAAGGGGTCAACTCCTGCACCCTCTTTCAATCGACCAATAAAATGCACCAAACACCATTAAAAACCCTAACCTAATAAACTAAAAACAAAAGGATTGGGTTCAGCTCCCTGTCCCAGCAACGAATCCGCAGATACGTACGCTCCTAGAGTAAAGCACTTGTCGTACGTCACTTGAATGTCTCTCAAGTAATGAGATGCAAAGACCGAATTGCATCTCCAAAAGGTTGACTCCACTAGAGTCTGTATCGACAAGTTCTTGTGGAATGCCAAAGAGGTAGCGACTGCTCTTACCTCGTGAGCTTTAACTCTAAGGAGGTCCAGTTGTTCTTCTTTACACGCTAAATGGGCTTCCTTGATTACGTCTCTGATGAAAAACGCCTGAGCATTTTTAGAGATCTGCCTTCTGGGATCTCTAACTGAGCACCATAAACTTTCCTTACTCCCCTTTAGTTCGTTCTTCCTTTCTAAGTAGAACTTAAGGCTTCTCACTGGGCAAAGAGCCCTTTCCCGCTCTGTACCTACAAGCGACGAAAGTCCTTTTACTTCGAATGTTCGCCGGCCAAGGTTTCGAAGGGTTTTCATTCTTCGCCAAAAACATCGGTTTGAAGGAACAGAACGCCGAGTCGTTCCTGAAGCCAACATTATGTTCTAAGGCTTGTAGTTCGCTTACTCTTTTCGCTGAAGCTAGCGCTACCAAGAATAAAGACTTCCTTGTCAGATCTCTGACGTAGTATAGCCTTACAGGGAGGTTCGAATTTTGAGGTCATTAAGTATTTTAGGACCACATCCAAGTTCCAACTAGGTGCTCTAATCCCTCTGTTCTTTGACGTCTCGAAGGATCTTATCAGGTCATGCAAATCTTTGTCTTCCCCAATATTAAGGCCTCTATGCCTGAAGACTGAAGATAGCATACTTTTATAGCCCTTAATTGTAGAGACTACTAAATTACATTTCTCCTTCAAGTAAAGGAGGAAATCAGCTATATCTGTCACAGAGGTACTGGAAGAGGATATCTTCTGAGCTCTACACCATCTGCGAAACACATCCCACTTCGACTGGTAGACTCGAATAGTAGATGGTCTTCTAGCTCTTGCGATCGCTTTCGCAACTTCTCGAGAAAAGCCTCTCGTTCTGACAAGTCCTTCGATAGTCTGAAGGCAGTCAGAGCGAGAGCGGGCAGGTTTTGTGATACCTGTCGAAGTGGGGTTGTCTGAGAAGATCGCTCCTGTTTGGGAGAGATCACGGAAAGTCTACCATCCATCCCTCCCAGTACCTCTGTGTACCAGTTTTGCGCTGGCCAGAACGGGGCTATGAGGGTCAGTTTGGCTCCCTCTGCTGCTGCAAACTTCCTTACCACTTCCGATAATATTTTGAACGGAGGAAAAGCATACCCGTCTATTCCGGACCAATCGAGGAAAAGGGCATCCACCGCAATCGCCCTTGGGTCGGCGATCGGGGAGCAGTAACTTTCCAGCCTGTTGTTCCAATGGGTGGCAAAAAAGATCTAAATATTTTGATCTTCCCAGAGGTTCCATAGTCTGTTGCATACTTCCTGATGCAATGTCCATTCTGTAGGCAGTACTTTGGTCTCTCCTGCTCAGAAGGTCGGCTCTTACATTTTTGTCCCCTTGAATGAACCTCGTCCGGAGAGTGATTCTTCTCTCTTCTGCCCAAAGCAGTAGTTCTCTTGCTTTCTTGTAAAGGGAGAACGAGTGCGTCCCTCCTTGCTTTTTGATGTAAGCTAGGGCTGTTGTGTTGTCCGAATTGATCTGCAGGACTGAACCTGAGATCTGAGCCTCGAAGTGTATGAGGGACAGGTGAATCGCTGCTAATTCTTTCATATTGATGTGCCAGGACACCTGTTCTCCCCTCCAGGTGCCTGACACTTCTCTCGTCCCTAGAGTGGCTCCCACCCCGCCATTCTGAGGCGGGGTCGGAATACAACACTGAGGCCGAGGGTTCGGAACGTGAAGGATACTCCTTCGTTGATCCTGCACGGATTCATCCACCAACGCAGGTCCTCCTTTATCTCCTTCGTGATCTGGAAGGAAGAATCGGACAGATTTTGAGATTTCTGATCCCAACGTTCTTTTAGATAGAACTGTAAGGCCGGCCTTAGGTGAAGCCTTCCTAGAAAAAAGAAATGAACTGTTCCAACGAGGAAAGGGTCCCCAGAAGACTCATCCATTCCCTCGCGAACATTGTTCTTTCTCTAGGAAGGTTGCTACTTTTTCCAAGCAGCGGTTCTGTCTTTCCTGTGATGGAAACACATGAAAACCCCGAGAATCCATCCGAATCCCCAGATAAACAATGTTCTGCTGGGGAATCATCTGGGATTTCTCGAGGTTTACCAACAGTCCCAAGGACTGTGTTAACTCCAGTGTCAGTTTTAAGTCCTCCAGACATCTGACTCGCGACTGTGCTCGTATCAGCCAGTCGTCTAGATACAAGGATATTCGAATCCCTTCGAGGTGAAGCCAGTGAGCCACATTTTTCATTAGTCCCGTGAATACTTGGGGGGCTGTTGATAGTCCGAAGCATAGGGCCCGAAATTGAAATACTCTTCCTTGAGCCATAAATCTGAGGTATTTCCTGGAAGACGGGTGTATTGGTACGTGGAAATAAGCATCCTGCAGGTCCAGGGATACCATCCAGTCCCCTGGACGCAGGGCTGCTAACACCGAGGCTGTCGTCTCCATTGTGAACTTCCTCTTTGCTACGAACACGTTCAGGGCGCTCACGTCCAGAACTGGTCTCCAACCTCCTGAGCTCTTCGGAACCAAGAACAGGCGATTGTAAAACCCCTGGGAAGAGGGATCTTTTACTTCCTCTATGGCTTCCTTGTAAAGCATCTGCTCCACGAGATGTAGAAGGGCTTGTTTCTTGACAGATTCCTTGTAGTTTGCTGTTAACTCCCTTGGAGTCGTAGTTAAGGGAGGTTTTTCCCTGAAGGGGATTAAATATCCTTTCTTTAGGATGGATAGGGACCAGGCATTGGCACCTTTCTGTGCCCAAGTTTCGTAAAAATCTAGAAGCCTGGCACCCACTTTTGTCTGGAGGACCACAGTCTCACTGGGTCTTGACGAACGGCCTTCGAGAAGACCTTCCTCTCTTCTCCGGTCGTCTACTTCTAAGAGAAGATCTTGGTGCAGACCTTCCCCGAAAGGGCTGCTGGAAGGGAACTTTCTCCTTTTTCGCAACCTGCACAGCAGGTTTTAGCCTCTTCGCTGACTGGGCCAGCAGGTCCTGTGTGGCCTTTTCTGAAAGTGTCTTTGAAATGTCCCTCACTATGTCCTGAGGAAAAAGGTGACTAGAGAGCGGCGCGTATAAAAGGGAGGATCTCTGCAGAGGAGACACAGATTTCGTTAAGAAGGAGCTAAACACTGCCCTCTTCTTCAAAATACAGGATCCAAAAAGGGATGCCACTTCATTGGAGCCATCCATAACCGCCTTGTCTAGGCAGGTTAAAACACTGCCCAACTCTTCCATGGTAACGAAGTCTGGTTCTTGAGACTTCTTGGCTAAAGCTCCCAAAAGCCCACCAGTCCATAAAATTAAAGACTTCGAGAGTCTTGAAGAGGCCCTTGATGAGATGATCCACCTCACACATTCCCCAAGAGGCTTTTGCAGAGTGTAGAGAGCGTCTTCTAGACGCATCTACAAGAGCGGAAAAATCCGCATCAGAGGACGAAGGGAGACCCAGGCCCATAGGCTCCTTGGTGTCGTACCACATACCTGGTTTCCCTGTCAGCTTGGAGGGAGGACAAGAAAATACTGTCTTCCCTGCTTCCTTCTTGGATCTGAGCCAGCTCTCGAGACTCTTCAAAGACTTTCTCATAGAAAGAGTAGGGGTGGGTCATCTTAACGAAGGAGGAGGCCTTCGACATTTTCGTACTGGATAATAACGATCCCGGCGAAGGGGGATCCGACTGGCGTAGCGAGTCTCCAAACACCTGCAGCAAAAGAGAAGAAAGTCTCTTATAGTCTGAAACTCCTGCATCTTTGGATATCTCTTCATCCGAAACTTCTTCCAAAAGCGATGCAGGAGAAGCGGGCTTTTCCTTAACAGGAGACCGATCCGTCGAAAGAAGCCTTTTCCTTTCGTCCTTACTCCTATCCTCCTTCCTGCACGAGTCCTGGAGTTTCCCTATACTCGGGCTTCTGCTCTGCTCCTTGCGTCTGCTAGGAGAGGCGCTTGCGTCCTGAATCAGGCGCCTGTGAGGCGAAGAGCGCCTGCTAGGCGAAAGGAGAACATCCTGTTTCCTGGCGCCAAGAAGGAGAAGCGCTTGCGGTCCTGGTGAGCGCGCCTGGGCCAAGAAGGCGAGGCGCTTGCGTCCTGGTGAGGCTGCCTGGTCCAAGAAGGAGAGGCATTTGCGTCCTGATGAGGACGCCTAGAAGGCGAAATGCGCCTGCGAGGAGAAAGGAGAACCCTTTGTTCCCGTCGTCCATGAGGGGAGACGTTTGCGTCCTGGTGACTGCGTCTAGCAGGCGAATAACTCCTTTTCCCTTTGCGTCCATCCGGAGAGGCGCTAGAATCTCTCCTATCCCTCCTGGAAGGTGAAGAAAACTTGTCTAAGCTTCGGCGCCTATTCGGCGAAACTCTTGCGTCCTTAGGAAAATGTCTAGAGGACGAACGAACGCTCCTTCCTTCTTGCGGAGCTCTGAATAGAGAGGGGCTCTCTTCTCTCCCGGAGCTCTTAGTCGCACGAATTCTCTCACGAGAAATCCGCGAATCAGGCTCCTGATGCTTGCCATGAGAGGCAAACTCGTCTCTATGCAAAAACTCCCTGGGAGAACTCTTGCTCGTAGGGAGTTTCCGATTCCTGTCATATGTGACTGAAGAAGGTCTCGCTGGGGACGAAAACCTTTCAGGCGAGGAGCGTCTGCTAACGCTAGGACGCTTACTCTCTGATGCTCTCCTCACAGAACTCTTGATGGGAAGAGAAATGTCTTTCTTCCTAGAAGAGCCTTCAGAGAGAACTCCCACTAAGGCAGACAACTGCTGTTGGAGTCCTACCAAGACTTCCTTCGTCTTGTGTGATAAGTCTTCCGGAGAAGAGTCAGGAGATCTCATAGCTCTCTTCTTACGAGCAGGTGAATACTCCGGAAAAGGCTCAGGACTGGAACGCAACGCTTCGCTTGCTGGCGTCCTCCATGATCTCTTAAGCGGACGCGACTTAGCGGAAGAACTCCATCCTCTTCTGGGAGACGAAGAGTCTGAGTCCGAAAAGCACTTCCTGAGGATGCTTTGCAATAGCTGTCCTTGGCAGCCTGGGAAGCGGCTACAGGATCTGCCGAAGGGACGCCTGACCATTGGGAATACTCTACATCCCCCTTGCGGCTTTCGACATTCCTCCTCCCTTGGTCATGGGAGTCTGAAAGAGGTCTAGGCCTAGGAGCAATGCGGAGTCGGTCAGACGCCCCCTCCACTTCACTGGGGACACTGCACAAATCACTGCACACATCACTGCGCTTACCTGTCTCCTTCATTGCTTGCAGTTGCGATTTCAAGCTGATTATTGAGGCTCTCATTGCAGCCATTTCCGTAGACGCATCTACAGGTTCGCTGCTGGGGGAAGGGGCTGAAGCCAAACTATGAGCAGGAGAAATACTAGAAAAGTTAGGAGCTACTTCCTGTTCATTAGAGCAGGATCTACTTGAGCTTCTGATGGAAGCCCTCCTAACTCTATCTTTCTCAAGTTTCCTTACATAAGAAGCCAAGGTCTTCCATTCCACTTCCGTTAAGCTCTCACATTCCAGACAGGTGTTAGTCGCAGAACAATCATTCCCCCTACATTTCTTACAGACTGTGTGAGGGTCCACCGATGCTTTCGGTAGCCTCACCTTACATTCCTCTTTCGCACACACCCTAAATACAGGTGCCACGTCAGACATTTTAAAGAGAATCCAAATCAAAATCCAAAAAACGGTCCACGATAAGCGTATGCCAAAACCAAAGATCAAAGTACATCACCAAAAGACAGTTAGATAATCCTCGGCCAACGAGAAAAGAATTCCAATGCAGGAGGTACCAACAACGATGTTGTTGCTACCGGCGACAGAAAAATTCTGGTTAGAAAACGGGAATGGTTCCTATTCCCGCCACCCAGCGGCGGGAGTGGGCTGGTCACCTGACCTACCTGTCGCGTGTGCCGCGAGTTTTGAATTCTGTCGGGACGTCAGAGACTATAGCTAAGTATATATCTGCCGGGGAAGTTGCATGTACAAAAATATAAAACCTTGGTTCCTACCTGGTTAGGCAGAAGACTTCATGGCTACTGCCTAGGAGTCTGCTTCGCCTCAAGAGCCTCAGCGAGGTAGTGACCTTATGCTAAGAGTTCTTGTGGATCTGTCAATGGGGTCTTATCCACTTACACTCGACAGAATCTTGAGGATCTTTGTCAATGGGTGCTAATCCACTTATATGACAACACACCTTGCCTAATGGCATAATCAAGGAGCACAACACCGATCCCAACCACCTGATCAAAACACCCGGGTTAGCAATAAGATTGAAAGAAGTTACCCTGAACATTCTTTCAAACAACCCTAAAAAAAACCCACATCAAATTCTAAAAATTAATTAAGGATCGGCATCAGCTCCCTGTCCCAGCACCGAATCCGCAGATACATATGGACCCAGCGAGAAGCATTTCTCGTAAGTCACTCTTACATCCTTCAGGTAGTGGGATGCAAAGACAGAGTTGCATCTCCAGTACGTGGCAGCTAGAATGTCCTTCATAGACAAAATCCTATGAAAAGATAAAGAAGTCGCAATGGCTTGCACCTCATGCGCTTTTACTCTAAGCTGCTTGAAGGAGCCGTCATCACACGCCCCATGTGTTTCAGAGATGACACTTCTCACCAAGAAGGCCAGGGCGTTTAAAGACATGGGTCTTCTTGGGTCCCTCACCGCACACCAGAGACTCTCTAGGCTACCCTTAATCTGTTTCTTCCTTTGAAGATAGAACTTAAGGGCCCTGACTGGGCAAAGAGACCTCTCAATCTCCATCCCTACCAAGGGGGAGAGTCCCTTAACCTCAAAGCTTCTAGGCCAGGGTTTGAGGGGTTTTTGTTCTTCGCCAGGAATCATGGCTAAAAAAAACATATTGCAGAGTCTCCTTTAAATCCGACACACGAGTGCAAGGCATGAAGTTCACTTGTCCTCTTAGCAGTTGCGAGGGCCAAGAGAAAAATACCTTCCCTCGTTAGGTCTCTAAAAGAAGCCTGATAGGGAGGCTCGAACTTGTTGGATATGAGGAATTTGAGAACCACGTCCAGATTCCAACTAGGTGAAAGTGAGGACTTCTCTTGGAGGTCTCTAAGGACCGGATGAGATCATGAAGATCCTTGTCCTCCGCTATCTTTAGACCTCTGTCTCTAAAGACAGCGGAGAGCATGCTTCTATATCCTTTATTGTGGATACCGGTAGGTGAGATTCTTCTCTCAGAAAGAGAAGAACATCAGCAATGTCGGTCACAGAGGTAATGGAAAAGGACAGCTTTTTCGACCTGCACCATCGTCGAAAGACTTCCCACTTCGACTGGTACATGAGTAATGTTGAGCCTTTTGCGAAAATCCTATTGCTCTGACGAGCTTTCGAAGTTGAAAAGGCAGTCAGGCAGAGAGCGGGGAGGATTTGAGAAAGCTCTCAAAGTGGGGTAGTCTGAGCCGATCTCTCCTTAGTGGAAGGGATCTGGGGAAGTCCATTATCCATTCCAGAACCTCTGAGAACCATTCTTGAGCGGGCCAAAAGGGAGCGATAAGGGTTAGAGTCATCCCTGTAGAGGACAGGAACTTTTTCATCAATTCCCCCACCAGTTAGAGTGGGGGAAAGACCTACGCCTCGATGTCTGACCAGTCCAGAAGGAGAGCGCGAATGCTATTGCTCTCAGGTAATCAAATGCGGAGCAAAAGTTGTCCAGTCTCCTGTTCTGATACGCGGTGCACAGGTCTACATGTGGCCTGCCTCACAGGGCCCATAGGCTTAGGCACACATCGAGATTGAGGGTCCACTCCAAAGGAAGGACTTGGTTCCTCTTGCTCAACAGGTCCACCCTCACATTCTTCTCTCTCCCTGAATAAATCTGGTAAGGAGCGCGATCCCTCTCTCCTCCGTCCAAAAGAAGGGTTCTTGTTACCTCCTAAAGGGAGAAGGAAGGTGTCCTCCTTGTTTCTGAAGGATGTCAGAGCCGTGGTGTTGTCCGAATTGACTTGGACCACCAAGTCTCTGACTTCATACTGAAACCACTTAAGAGCCAGAAAGATTGCATACGGTTGAAACACGTTGAAGTATCAGTTAACCT
>NC_087222.1:19159016-19183796 GCF_015104395.2 Macrobrachium nipponense
ATGAATGGTGTCTGGAAGAAAATTTGTCCTCAATTGTTTGTGAATTGATTTCCATGGGTTTGAGGACACAGTTCAGCTAGTTGTCAAGAACGTTGTTTGCCCTGAGTAAGGCAAATCAATTTGGAGATGGAGGTTGATGATGTTACAGAGCTGCTGGAGTCTCATGGCGAGGAGTTATCTGCTGAGGACCTGATACAACTGGAGAAGCAGATAATAGAGGAAGAAGAAGAAGCACCCACCCCAGAGCCTAAGGCTTTCACAAGGCAGGACTTGATAAGAGGTTTTGCAGAGTGCAGCAAGCGTTGTCAACTTTTGATGCTCAGGATCCCAACTTGGACAGGTTCACTAGGGTTTCCAGAGGCGTCATGGATTGATGCAGTGTTACAGGAGATCTTGGATGAAAAGAGGTCGCTCTCTGTTCAGACTAACCTGGAGCAGTATTTTAAGAAGGTAGAGAGGCCTGCAGAAGATCCTGTACCCTCTACCTCAGCTGCCTCTTGCTAATCCAGCACCTGCTGAATGTTCTGCTAACCCCAGCCACCACCTGCCCCAGTATCTCCAGCACCTTCTGTAGTTCTGCCTCACCTAAAGACTCCACCTGCCCCACATCTCCAGTTAGTATGTTCTGCCTCACCTCAAGAATCACCTGCCTCAGCATCTCCAGTACTAGTATGTTCTGCCTCACCTCAAGAATCATCTGCCTCAGCATCTCCAGCAACTTCTGGAGGTTCGGTTTTTTTCTCTTCACTAACCTCCCCCAGTCTCTCCAGCACCGCAGCTTCCTCTCCAGTGTGCAAGCCAATCAAACTAATAAAGGTAAGGAATTGTTCTCTCGTTGTTATTGATAGGTATTTACATTAAATCATGTGGTATTTTTCAATGTTCCGACTTACGCTGAAAATCGTGTTACGATGCATCGTAAGAACGGATCAACGTCGTAACTCGAGGGACCCCCTGTATATTTAAGCGAAACAGAAAACGCTAAATATAGAGGTGTGTTTGTGTCGTAATAACACTACAATACAACGGTAAAAGCTAAATCGGAAACTCCTGGAAGGCTGCAGGTAACGATTAAATGTCCTTAAATAAAATAGACAATGGGACCTCTCGGTTGCCATCCGAAGAGGTAACTACAGCAAGCGTATATGACTTGAACCAACCAGTAGAAAATAACGCAAGGCAAAATATGATATTGTTATGATACAATAAAGTTTGTTCATACTTACCAGGCAGACATATCCTATAGCTGAATTCGGAAATACAGCTACATATATATCTGACAGGCAAGTTTCATGAACAAATCTTAGAGAATCGAAGCGGACAGCTCAGCTTCTTCTGTTATTGGACATAAGCGTTCATTGACGTAGTCTACAAGTCTATTTCTTGTACGAGTCTGTGATTGATGAATGATGAGCTCTTCCGAACTCTAGTCAAAAAGAGCTTATCCGCTTATGCAATATAAAGTTATTGAGAATGTTTTGTCAATGCGAACTAACCCATTTACGGGACAAAGAGATATTTTTTGTCAATGAGGGTATCCCACTTACTTGACACAAAACGATAGTATATTGTCAATGGGGGGAAAGTCACTGAATTAACAAAACGTAATCCAGGAAGTCGAGCATATTATTTTTCGATTCCTGTATCAATCGAGGAAGGGCAAGAATCCTGTTAAGAGACTGGGCTTACGGCAGGTAGACCCCGATGTTTCATCTTTGGCAGCGTAGTCCGACTAGGAACTAACAAAATCTATTCATCTTGAAAAGCCCCTTCAGATGGACTAAAAAGCTTGCAACCTAAATTCATTGGCAGTATGGCAAAGGAAGTCGTGTTTGGCGCTTTCCTGAAGAGCGTCCTCTTGATGAGTGCCTTTGCAAGATTCCTACCGAACATCTTCGAGCATCATGACGTGGAGGACGTCGAGCTTTTACATAACCCGTAACTGCCTTATCGCAAAGTCTTGACTGGCGGTAGAGCAAACGAGGATCTTGCCTTGAGCTTTCCTTAACTCCATCCACCTTTGTTTCGAAAAGCAAGCATTAATTGACGAGAGACCTCTTGAATTCACGAAACCCGAGGTCTTGCTTGGTGGGTTTTGAAGACGAAGTTGTCTGTTCACTTTAAGCATCCTCCGAAGCACTGCTTACTTGATATTCTTTGCAGGTGGGGTAGAAGGTATCACCGAAGGTAGAGGTAAAAATTCTTTTAGGCCCAATCGTAAACAAGAGCTTGAAGAGTTTCAACAGAAAACGTTCAGCCAGGCGACACACCTGGCATGCGCTGGCGCGCGCTCGGTCGTCCACTGGCGCGCGTGCTTGGCATCCACTGGCGCGCGCTCGCCGTCCACTGGTGCGCGCTTGCCGTCCATCCGAGCGTCAAAAGAAGCGTGCAGAAAAAGCGTCACGCTCCTGACAGGCGTCAAAACAAGCGAGAGAAACTGCTTGCAGGGAAGAGGAGATACATCTCGGAGAGAAATCCGACTGCACGAAGCAGTCTCAGGAGAGGGTTGATCGTGTGAGAATACGAGGGGCGAGGGAACGCCTTCTTATTCTCACAGAAACAAAGCTCGGACGTCGCTCTCAAAAGCGTCCTGCTACTATGACTTCTTTTTCGTATTTTCTCGGTGGAAAGACATACACGTGATCAGGCGACGTTCGCCTTCTTACTTCTCACTGAAACGCATAACGCGAGAGAGAGAGAGAGAGAGAGAGGACGTGAAGCGTCCTCTTCTATAAGCTTCTATTTAGAGGGCGCGAGTCCTTCCGAAAGCTCCAACCCCTGCGCGGGGAGGACGCTTCGGAGGAAGAGAAAGCAATCCTACAGGATTCGTGCACGTGCACGCACTTTGGCAGCCTGAGGAGTTTCATCAGATACTGCCGAAGGCACGCCAGATCGGTGGGATTCCTCGTAACCTTCCTTCCGGGAATCAAGCAGAGGTCCCAGCCTAGAGGCGAAATAAGGCCGATCTTGACGCACCCTCCTCTACACAAGGGGCACTGTCACTGCACTTAGCCACTTCAACTTTTGCTCTCTAAAGCAAGCACTTTCGATTCTAAGTTACGCAATCAATAGAGTATCAGAGAAAGGGCATACCCTCTACAGACACTGATTAGGGCCCGGAAGGCAACAATACAGGGTTAGGAGTAACCAATTACAGAAGTAGCACTCTTCACAACAATGAAGGAGAGCGAGCACCTCTCGCAGACATATTCATAGCCTGTAGGCCATACTACAGGGTTGGGCAAAATAAAGTCTACAGGAGGTTAGCAGGTTCACTATCCTGACTTTTGTTTACTGATTAATTGCGTACATAAACGAATCATACGTCTTCCTTACAGAATAGACAAAGTCTCACACTCCTTACATGACAAATCTCAACAAAGAAGCAAGACCCATAACCCCTCGTGCATACTAAGTGCGGATCTACTGAAGCTTTCGGTAGCCACACCCTATCTTTGCATACAAACTCCTCTGAAACTAGCCTAACTAGATTCAGATATTATGCAAAAATGAATCAATTCAAAACAATTTTAAGATAGCGTATGCCTAGCCACAAATCCCAAGTAAATAAATCAAAAGACAATTAGGATACTTAGCGGCAATGAAGTTTCCAAAATCCTAAGACGGATTGGTACTGAAAACAGGTGTTTTCCAGCACCGGCGACAGAAAAATTATGAACAGAAAATGGGAATGGTTCCTGATACCCACCTCCCAGCGGCAGGAATGAGTACTAACCACCTGGCCGAACCACTGCGTCCGTGCCGGAAGTTTTTTAAATTCTGTCGGACTTCAGAAAAAGACAGCTATATATATATCTGACAGGTAAGTTTCATGAACAAAATGTGTATTTAATTGCATGTCTATATTCCCTTTTTTCGCAACCAAAATTACCCCCAAAAAATTACAGATATTTTCTGAAGTAACATTCAAGCAGACACGGCAAAATGACCCAACGTAGCCAATCTAGTGAATTCTAGTCGTCATAGTAATGCAATAACGATAAAATTGCTCTAATATGTATATATACTACAAATAGATATGCTAATTTTTCACTTATTTCCCCGGTTTTGTGCAAGTCTTTATACCAGTTTGGAAGGTAAACACCATACCAATTAGCAACACTGATAAACAATTGAAGAGCACGAAGACGCCGGACGTACCATTCACAAGCAAAGTTGTTGATATTTGAGTCAGGAATCTAGTTACGTTTTCAACAACGAAATATTTTCAAATTAATAATCATGATATGTAAAAATATTTATGCAATTCATGACCTTATACTGCCGTTTAACTATTTATTTAAATAATTATCTAGTGCACACTTCTTCTTCTTCTTCTACCAAAAATCGTAGTTTCCTTAAAAAAGTAGTGGTTGGAAGTCATTGCTATGATTGTTTGATGATTAAAGTGCCCCAGCATCTATAGGTACAAGTGGTGGTGTGGATTTAGCACAGGAAATGGGAAGTTTTGTGACACAAGCGACTCCGACTCCGCAAACATCGAGATGGTGTCAATCTTCGAAATATTGGTAGTTGTAAGTAAAAATTTTGAAAGCGTCATGGAGGTAGTGTGCACTGCATATGGCCAGACTTTTTATTACCCTTTGTTTAATCTTAAAATATAGCCTTAATTTCTAACTTTGAAGAAATTACTTACTTCGAAATAAGGGTAGAGGTCTCGAGCTGTTGCTCTCCCCACCAACAACTCGTGACTGATGACCATCTCCGGTGTCAGGACGTGTTAAAGCACTTTTTCGGAGGGTGGCCTCAGACGCTGTAGTGGCTCAACTAGTCCATATATAAGCTAACATTCTTCAAATGAGTGCTGGGAAGGCTGGGAAAGATAGTAGCTTGGCTGTGGTTACGAACGGCACGTCACACGGTTGCTGCCATATTGGATTTCAAAACTGCCTTGAAAACATATTTTACAAAGACCTCACATGCTTATTTTAGTTTGTATGGCGCTTTCATATATCACATTATGTTGCCGAAACTTCAATCTTTTGAATGGTATGCTTGAAGATATAATTGCATTCTTGTTTCACCAATTAAGTATCGAGTGAATAAGGCTGAGCCACGCGATGACGATGGCTCCATTGTGGTGTTTCCCCTTAAAGCCTTGGCTAGCCGTGTCCTTTTGTATGTAGAGTGCCTAATTCTCAGTGACCCCTGAGGCTAGTGCACGAAGCGAAACAATACCTCTTGCCAGAACAAACGAGCTTGCCAAGAATATTTAAATATGCGGATACGGCACGAAGCGCGGTTCCGCCATTCTTACTGACAGTACAGAGTTAAGAAATTCACCGTTAAAATCTAATTTCACAGTAATGTCGGTTAGTGGTAGCCTAGGCTAGTCCTGTCGTTTTACATGCAGAGTAGTGGTTCAAAGTTCTGTATGCAAGGTAGGGATCCCTAGGCTATCCTAGGTCAACCTTGTATGCAAGGTAATTGGTCAAACATTTTGCTTGTAAAGTAAGCAGATCAAAGGTTTGTATGCAAAGTTATGGGTCAAACTTTTCTATGTAGGGGGAAACATACAGTACAGGCCAACCCTCATCACGGTAGACGGGTCCTTATTCACTCGATATTTAATTGGTGAAACATGAATACAATTGCAACTCTAAGCATACCATTTAAAAGACTGAAGTTTCGTCAACATAATTGTGATATATGAAAGCCCCATACGAACTAAAATAAGCATGTGAGCTCTTCGTAACAAAATATGTTTTCAAGGCAGTTTTGAAATCCAATATGGCGGCTACGTTTTTCATGGACGGTTCTTCATCAGTGACGGACACCATCTTTCCCCCAGCCTTCCAGCACTCATTTGAACAATGTTAGCGTATGTATGTAACGTTTATTGATCTTACTCAAGATTGGCAGTTGTAATCAGCACAATAAACCAACATTTTGTTGCCTATATAGTGAAAGTATGAAACTTGTTATTCCCGGGGTTATGGTTGGAACTGAATTCATTCTTACCTTGTAATCGGCGGTTTTTTATCCTTACTGCCATCACAACTGAAACTCCACAGTGCTTATTTGATTGTTATTATACACATTTGGTCTCAGTTCACTCCACATTGCACTTTAAAACCCGTTGCTGTTCCTGGTTTCTAAGCGCGAGCCGCCATAAACACAATTACAAAGCAAGCAGACGACGACAGACGACGACAGACGACGAACTGCAAGTTTTATTCCCTAAACTGTTTACTTTACTCGTTATTTAGTTTTAAATTTACATTGTTTTTTATTTAAATTTTGATTAATTCATGTATATTATCCCTTTTTTTGCAACCAAATTACCCCGAAAAATTACAGATATTTCTAACGTAAGATAAAATCAAATGTGTTTTCTAACGTTTTCGTACATCTGGCTGCCGAAAACCCATAGAGGAACGAATACGGAAAAGTGCATAGAGGAACGACTACGTTTTTTTTTTTTTTTTTTTTTTTTTGCTTTTTTTGTTTTTGCTAGCACTTTTCATTTGATTCAGTCTTTATTAGTATTTTTGAATTTCTTAAATCAATCGTATGCCAGAAATAAATGTAACCTTTAATGTTTGCATGCTTTAATGTTTGCATGCTTAAGAATGGCAAAATCATCGTTGCCACATTAGTGGAGCTGCACACATACGCCGTTCCATTATCCTGTTAAGCGTCCGCCCTGATGAGCTCGCTGCTACGTACCGTCACGCTTTTTTGTAATCAGGGATCATAGCACTGATGATAGTTTTTTCAAAGTTTAATATTGATTTTTATGCTTGTTATTCATACTGTAATTAACTTGTTGGAAATTCTTCTCTCTCTTCTCTCTCTCTCTCTCCCGCTCTCTCTCTCTCTCTCTCTCTCTCTCCTCTCTCTCTCTCTCTTCTCGGAGTCCAGTCACTCGGCAAAGAAAAGTCATCTTCACTCCCGCAATTGGAAGAAAAGTTTGTATCATCACTGGAGGATTCAAGAATTCAGAAACTAGAGCTCTCATCATCAAATAGGTTTATCAATATCACACTCCTCATCTAGTATTTGATTGATCTCACCTAAAGAAATATGCCTCCTCTTTGGGACATTCATTGTGAAAGACGCGAAATCCAATTTGTCTCGATAAACGCCCGAAGCGTATTGAAGAAAACCAACAGGGACAGGCAGTTTTTCTAGCATAAGCGACCACCACCAGGAAGAGTTGCCAGGCTTGGAAATAAGTTTCCCATGTGCTGAGAGTGTTACCAAATGATGTTCCTACACTTTCTATGCGAGTAAACGTATTATTACGGGGCTGACGACTTGACAAGCACAGTTAAAGTCTTGAACGTAATATCCCGTTGAAGGCGCTACCGAGTAGATCGCGGTAAACGTATTATTAACGTGGGTGACGCTTAACAGGTTATAAACTGGTTTCCATGAATTCTAGTTGTCATAGTAATGCAATAATGATAAAATTGCCTTTAATATTTATGTATATATACTTCCAATACATAGCCTAATTTCACCAATTTCAACGTTTTGTGTGTAGTCTTATACCCAGTTTGGAGGTCAACACATACCGAAATGGCAACAGCCACAGAGAGAGAGAGAGAGAGAAGAGAAAGGAAGGCGGAGGAACGAAGAAGGAAAAGGGATGGGGGGGGGTTGGTTGGGGAGAGGGTAGGTGGAGCTTTATCCACGCTGTTCGTATCCATTTCTGCATAATGGAGTTTTTGTCTCTTGGTACAAGGACAGTGTCGTTATTCTTTACGATTAGTGATTCACGATACCCTTATAAATTACGGCACTGGTGTAATGCACTATAGCAAAATCTCGTTCTGTTAAGAGTGTTCGTTACAGAAATAGGTATTGCCCAAAAACCTGCTTGCACTGTCTCTGAAACCCCTAGTAGACATGCTGCTTAGTTGTCAATCAAGTTTTTATAACCAAGTATTTTTTACAAGCTAGCTATTGAATAAAATTTTTATTTTTCTCAGTCAAAACATATGCCCCTCAATGCTAACTTTCCTCTTTTAACGACTTTCTGGTCATTGCAAATTCGGCCCCATAATTTCTTATGGTGCGAAAACAGACAAGAGGCCCATGGACCGAAAAAGATTGCGTCACACTACGGCGATAATCCAGCAGTAAAAACATCTTCATATATCCAAAAAGTAAATAATAAAGATATATATGCGCATTACGATTATAACATTACATGTATAGCTGATAACCAATCTGCATGAATAACTGGTAAACTGTTCTGCAATGACAGTTGAGTATAGCAATTATTTACAATAGGTACGAAAGTCAAGATGTCGTGACGTCATAATACAGAACTTGAAAGAACGTTCTAATTCAGAAAAATAATTACTTAAATTTGAGTCAGAGTCGAGTTACTTTTTCAATAACGAATATTTTCAAATTAATCATCATAAATATGTAAAATATTGATGTTTTACTACTTATTTAAAAATTAGCCAAGAGCACGCTTCTCGTCATCTTCTACCCCAACAGCTGTTTTACGCCTGGCTTGTTGTTGATAGAAATCGTGTTTTCGAGTTGTTGTGATAAAAAGTTTGCTCCAGCGTCTGTGGGTACAAGTGGTGTCGGGATATTTATCACAGGAAATGGTTAGTTTATTGACACAAGCTACTCCGTAAACATCGAGATGGCGTCAATCTTCTAAATACCTCGAGTTGTAAGTAAAAATGTTGAACGCGTTTTGGTGAGATTTGCACTACGTTTGAGACCGTTTTCAGTACCCTCTGTTTAAATGTTTAAATCTTAAAATTTGGCCTTAATTTCTAACTTTGGGGAAAATACTTACTTCGAAAGGAGAGTAGAGGTCTTTAGCTCCGTTTCTCACCAATAACAAGTCGCGACTGATGCCCATCTCGGGTGTCAGGACGCGTTATAATGACTTTTGTTTTTCGGAGGGTGGCTTCCGCATTGATGGTAGGTGGCCTGCGTGGCCTGCTGTGATGATCTACCCTAAAGGGTCAACCGTAACAAAACCATAAACATGTACATTAATGTGTCTCTACACCGGGAATTGAGAGTTTCTATCGTCGTAAACGTCCGAGGCCATTTCCCCCCACCCCAAAAACCCAGTTTCCCATAAGGGTCTCCCTTTCCCCTTTGATGTTTTCCCTAAGCTTTCTTTTCACTAAGTCTACTACAAAATCGTTGTTCACAACAATTATTGTAATGTTCTCCATCTCAATTCCAAAACTGCAGTATGGCTACATGTAATAGATAGGTAGATAATTACAGATTTTTTCCCACGAAAATCGATCATCCGCGGATATGAGACCCCTCCATAGTCTCTATACATATGGGCAATACACGGACAATATACAGTCACTACTATACAGTCTACACAAAGTCTATATATAGTCTATAAGTAACCTGTGCTAACTCACCTATTAAGACAGGAATTGTGCGTTCACAGAGTCATATTCAATATCAGACGTTTGAATAAAGTCACGCAGTCAATGGAGTAGCATCAGTAGTAGTAGTAGGCGGGATACGTCTTTGAAACGGCTCCTTGCTTGTTTTATTCCTCCGTTGTTTGTGTTTGAGTTTCTTCTCTCTGAAATGCCACAATTCTTTTAGAAATTCTTTCCTATTTTCCGCTTCCTCCCTCAGCAGATCTACCAATAAGAGCATATTAACTACCAACCCCTCTTTATTGCCGCACAAAACGATATCTATTTCCAACCTCATTGTATGCTGGACAGTAAACTAAGAAACGTTCTCAATTTTCATTTTTCTTTCTCACAACACAGACATTTTGTACCTTCTCATTTTATCCTTTATCAGCTTTTGTGATGTGGATTGTATCGTCTTTTTCGAGCGCTGTCAAACTTCTCTCACAACAGGAAGGGAAATTTCTTTCATGACAGATTTTGTTGAACGTTTTGGGCGTCTTCTATTCGATTATGTTTATGTTTGAGACTGATCTGGTTCAGAAGTGGTTTCGGTTGCTTTTATTTATTCTATTAAGTCAATTGGTGGATAATTGTAAGTATTCAGTAGGAAAATAATTAATGATTTAATTTTTTTATCATTTGAATAAGTATATGGTAATTAAGGTAACTAATAGATGCGGTTTATGGTAGGTTAGTTGGTTATGGGTGGTGGCAATGTCTTTACAACGTCACCTCTTAATCTAAGAGTTATTTCTAATTGTTGAGCTCTTATTCTTTTTTCCTCTTTTTTTCCACATATTATTTAAAGTCTTTTCTTATTTCATTATGTTTTTGTTGAAGGTCAATTGATCTAATGCGTTCTTCCCTGAAAGCAAGACAATATAAAAAACAATGAAAAATATCCTCTTCTTTATTAACACAAAAAAGGACAACAGGTGTTCCCATTATTGTGTCTCTTTGTTATATTTAAATTCAGTGAGTTGGTTCTGGCTCTAAAGAGAATTATCGAGCCAAAAGTGTTGTCATAAATTTCTTCATCTTTTATTTCACTTTTCACTTTTTATTATAATAATTTACGGAGGCTCACTTTATTTTCCAAGTCTTCTTCCCACTTCACTGTGCCCCAGATTCTGGTTTTTTGTCTTTTAATTTCTGTTTTGGACATTTCTTCCAGTTTTCTTAAATTGATTTTAATTTCGTGCTTGTACTTTTCTACTATTCTCCACCATTTTCTTTCATTTTCTTGCATATCTATAATTATTTTCTTCAGTAACTCTTTCCTTCCATTTATAGTATTATTTACATAATTTAGCTTTCCACTTATAATTCTGCTTTTCATGGAAGATGCTCCTATATCCCCGCTTAATGTGGCTACTACTGTACTTCTACAAGGTCCTAATATTTTTTCTATAAACCCCATTCTCTATTCTTTGCAATTTTTTCTATTTCTGTATCTGTTAAAATAACTACATTGGTCCCATATAAGACTGATGGTAGAGCTATATTTTTCCCATATGTTTTACCTTTAAGCACTTTTTTACAGCTTTCTCTATCACTGAATAGGTTAGGTTGGCTAAATTCTGCTGCTGTGTCCATCTTCCTTTTTCTGTAGCTTAAACAGATTTCTAGTATTGTTTACCTTTATTCCTAAATATGTTATACTCTCCCGCACTTTTATATCCTCAATCTCTTCTGGTTTATCCTTCATATTGAAAATAATGATGCTGCTTTTCTCTTTATTCATTTCTAGCCCATATTTATTTCCTATATCTATAAAAAATCTTTATATTTTTCCTTGCATCTTCTATATTTCCTGCTAATACTAACCCATCATCAGCGAAGAAAAGTTTCCTTATCTTTACTAATTCATTTTCGAATTCTGTCCCTTCCTCCTCCATTTTCTTGATTATTAAATATGTCATCAATTTGAAAAGTGATGTAGAACCTGTGCACCCTTGCCTAATTCCACTGGTAATTTCCATTTCCTGTTCATCCCCTCCCTAGGTCTATAATGTTCTATCTTCGTATATATTAGCTACTGCCTCTATGATTATTGCATGTATTTTGAACTGTTTCATGACTTTAATCAGACCTTCTCTGTTTACCGTGTCACAGGCGGTTTTTCCCCGCCACGACATTAAGATACGAGAATAAGAATAATAATACTATTTGTATACATATACACTTTTGTCAGTCTTCTTGCCTGGAGACAGGGGTCGGAGAATGGTACTGTGTCATAGTTGACACGGTGGGTATGAAGACTGATGACCTTTACGCTGCCTGGGAATTAGGGTAGGCCTGTCCTACCTGCTATTGCATGATATTCCTTGGGTGTATGGGTCTTACTACTGATGAGGCCAGGTGATTTTCTTCCCACCGGGAGGCAATTGAAGTGCTGACTTCCATTTTAGGGGTACTGAAGAAAATTCCTGGTATTCAGATTGTTTCTTTATTACTCATTACATCATGCCAAATTTCTCCCAGGCCTAGTCTCCTGGACTTGATTAATTTACCGTGTCTTCAGAACTCCTGGACTAGATCTCTGGACTAGATCCCCTGGACTAGATCCCTTGCAAGGGATAGATAACAATTTGCATTATTAATTTGGTAAAATAGCCAAATTGAAGGCTGGACTGATGATGCCTAACACTCTAGAGCATTCATGATTCTTACATGTGTTGCTAGTGTTACCAAAATGCAGACGAAAGATTCAGGGCAGCGCTCCCATACTCAAAGTGAAAGATAAACAAAACAAGGGACTGGCTACACTGCCACGCACTCGTGTTCACAACAAAAATGAAAATATTTTATAGTTCCATTCACTTACAATAGCAGTGTAAAGATATTAGAGGAGGATGATGAATCAATTCCTAAATAAATCACTAATAATTAAAGGAATATTTTTCCCATAACAACCGAGTCAAAGGCTTTACTGTAATCGACAGCTATTACTATTAAAAGCTCTCTTCTACACAATATTGTAGGATATTATCTTCAATCCTACTCCCTCCTGTGAATCCTGCTTGGCATTCGTGATCTTCATTCAATCTGAGGTGTACTTCTTTTTCGTCTTTTATCAGCATCATGAATACTTTGTATGATATATTTAATAAAGCTATTGGCCTTAGATCCTTAGCCCTTGGTTTCCTTTTCTTTTCTTTCATTTTCGTTCTCGATTTCTTCCAAGATTCAGGCTTTCCTTTGATTTCTAGCTCCTTGTTGTAGCATCTAACCAATGCTTCTATACAGGTTTTGCTCTTCATTAATGCTTTGTAAAGCTCTGGTTTGATTCCATCTGGGCCTGCAGCTTTTTTAGCTTTGAGCTTACTTAGAAAAGCTATGACTTTTTCCTTGGTTATCAGAGGTTCCTGCATTGGGATTATCTTCCTTTTGCATTCCATCAATAGGGCCATGTGTTCTCTTAGTACTTCTGGGAATCTATAGTCTCCAATTCTTATGATATCATCTTCTTCTGTCAATTCATTTTGCATATTCCATCCTTTTGTCTTCGTTCCAGATTTCCTTTATTTTATTTTCGTGTTTGCTGTAAATGGTTCTCCAATAGCTCACTAATTCATCCTTTGTTTCAGCCTCATTTAGCTTGCTTTCCTGTTCGTTATATAAGTGTATAGTTTCTTTTTTGGCTCTTTGCTCATTTCTTAACTTACCAATAGTTTCCCAGAGCTCTTTGTTTTTGTTTCTTCTTATTTCTTCTGTTATTTTCTTTTCATAAATTGTTATCTCTTCTCTTATTAATAGCTGCACTTCCTTTTTCTTTTCTTCTCTAGACTTTCCTTTACGACATTGTCGCTCTCATTTCTTTTTCTTCTATTCAGCCCTCTTTTCTTTTTTTTTTTTTTTTTTTTTTTTTTTTTTTTTTTTTTTTTTTTCCTTTCCTTAACACCTCTTCTTATTTCTCATTGAACCTAGGTTGATTCTTCTCATTCTCCTATTTCCTCTACTTTTTCCTCTACTAGCATCTTTCTCCTATATGTTCTCACTAGCTTGTCTTCTGCTACTTCTTTTATTGATAAGTCCATTTCTGAGATTCTGTCTATGTCTTTATCTATTAAGATCTCTTCTCGTTTTTTAATAAAGTCACTTATGCTACCTTCATCTGTTTTGAAGTATTTGACTTCCTCCCATTCACTCTTGTTTAGATTCTTGTTCTGTCTTTTGAATGTCAGTTAATGGAAATTAGGTTATGGTCAGAGATATAAAATTAATTTTGTCTTCATCAATTACCATCTCCTCAAATTTCCATAGAACTTCTCATTGACTAAAGCAAAATCTATTACACTTTTCATCTCTCCTCTCCCATGTAGACTCCAGGGCATCTGTCATCTCCATTAAGTAGTATTAGCCTATGCTCATTCATCCATTCTAGTATTATTTCCCCGTTTCTGTCTGTATTCTGGTGGCCTAAGAAACCTACATGGCCATTAAAATCTCCTAATATTAATAATGATTCTTGGTCATATATGTTTTTAATAATGTTTTCACATTCCAATTTTATTTCCTACTGATAAGTATAACAACAAAATATGAATAGTATTATTGTATATTTTTCATTTAACATACAATAAAACTTTGCTAATGGTCTCAACCTTGTTTATCTCTGTGTTAACACTGTTTCTATATAGCATAATTAACCCTCCTCCTTTTTTGTCTTTCATATCCCTCATATTTTCTTTACTTAATGCTAATTTGTCTATTTTCTGATGGGTGTCAGTTAAACAAAATATCTTATTAGCATTGTCTATAACACTTTCTTACTAACTTCTGTTTAGTTAAAAATTGTATATTTATCATATATTCTTTGTAGATACGTTCGTGCACTTACACACGCACACGAACACGCACACAAACTACTGCAAGTGAAAAGGCAAATATTGTGAGATCGAGTATACACTGAGAGTTTGCAGGGATGAAATGCAGCTCCTTCCCAAGTCCTGGACAATCAAAGCCCTCAGGAGAAAGACCTCGGTAACGATCAGAAGCTGAATCAGGTCGACAGGAGAGAGAGAGAGAGAGAGAGAGAGAGAGAGAGAGAGAGAGAGAGAGAGAGAGAGAGAGAGAGAGAGAGATCCTGGGGCTAAAATCAGCACCTTGATTATATAAAAATCTTCTCCTCAGCAACAACGGCTCCTCCTCAATGGGAACGACTCTCAGGAGGTCGGAGAGGAAGAAGAAGAAGAATAAGAAGAAGAAGACTCTTGTTCTCATGACCATGTTCCAAAAAGCACTGAAAAGGGAAAAAAGATAAGAATTAAACCAAGATATCCAGACTTTGAGAGAAAAGAGGAGAGAAATGAAGAAGCTGAGTTCATAGATAACTTCAAGCAAAAACAGTACACAATTAAGGGAACTGGAAACAACAAAGGATGCGTGTATCATAATGAAAGCCAGACTGAATCTGTTGACTTAAAGGGCAAATTTAAGGACGAGGTCTGTGAAATAAGCAGAGTGGAGGAGGACACCACCGAACATTTATTTATGTGAAATCGTTACAAAAAACAAACCAGGACATAAATTTAGGGACACTGACATCCCCTAACAGAAAGCTGGGAGAATATATAAGGATACTAGCCCTCAAAATTAAGAATGTTCTTAATTAACCTGGAAAGGGATGGATGTCAAAGCTAAGTAGATATAACGGCGCTGCCTCAGATTTAAAGAAGAAGAAATGAGAGGTGGTTGGGTTAACCATAGATATAAAGCCTAGATGCCGCATCGGCCGGCCGGACATACGTCAACAAGTCCGCCATCTTGGCGCGGTAATTCAAACAATGCAGCAGGCTGCAGTATATGACGTTTTTCCGCCACTATTCGCTTAATATTGCACGGATTTTCTTGTCTGATGGCTCGTTACAAAGCTTATATAATTCCCTACAAGGATCTAATAAAATAAAGTTGTTCCTTATTGTTTGAAAGTTAACTTGCAATGACTTTGTTTTAGCAGGTAGGGGGAAGGAGGGGCTAGTTGTACACAAATGTTAATATTTACCCATAACTATTGCTGTAAACAATAATTTGAAATGCTGTGATAAGACAGTGACTAAAGTAGGCCTACAGCTATGGATCTGTGCAAACTTACAAGTAAAATCTTTGTCTCTCGAAGTGCCTCTGTTAAAAAATCCCCTAATATAATTTTTGGCACAGGCCTACAAGTTTAAGTCATAAAAACTGTAGGGTTGAGCCTAAAATGAAACTACAGTAGGCCTAGGAGAATAAACTAGGATTTCTGTGTTATCTAGCCTTTGCATCTCTGCCTGCTCCTTTGAGCCTGGGTGGGAGTGGGGTTCTTCCATTTTTTGGAACGGGATGCTCCTCAGTGAATTCTGACCTCTAGACTGGCTTTGGAAAATTTAGCGGGTATCAAGAGACCTCGTCTAGTGGCAAAAGTGACCTATCTCTAGACCTAATTTTTATATGGTGAAATAATTATATAGAACTTAAATTTTTTCACAAAACTACCTATAATTTGCTCAGACTAAGATATATCATTATGGCAAGCATTAACAGTTCAATATAGCTCATCTCTAGACCTGTGTTGTCAAGGACCCAAATTATTATACCTTATTTGGGATAAGGGCCTGGGGCATCTCTATACTTCTATAGACCAAAATTGCCAAAATGAGCCAATCCTCCGACGAGCAACCTGTATACCCAGGTCATAGTAACCGCGCCCCCAACCCCCCCCCCCCACAACCGAGCCTTTCAGCCTAGACCACAATATAAGGCCAGTCTAATTTTTTTTCAGCTAACTGTTCATCTGTTCATTGGTTTGGTCACACATGTATAAATTTAAAGCTGTGGGTGGCCTTATGGGTCATTAAGCCTATACTTTGAGGTAACAACTCTCAAAATGTATTGCACAATGATTTATTTTCATGATATTTGTTCTTACATTGAATGTATATATAACATTTATTGTACATCTGTGGCATTTATTTATAAAAAATATTCCCAGCAAATTTAAACAAGTTTTTTTCATTGCTGTTTCCAACAGTTTTAATGATACTACATTGTAATGATAATCTATATGCATTGATATGAAATCAGCAGGCTATATCAAAACATCAACAAAAACTCATTATGTGCCTTGCTTGGCCATTTAGTTCTTATTACAAGGACCAGATTAACACTAATATTACATAGCTATAATGCAGTGAAAGAAATCTAGAAACATCAAATTAGTGTCCAACATTTACCCTATTGACCTAATGGCCCTTAAACAATATTGTTTTAACCATTTTTTTTGTAGGCTGTCTTATCACAGCATTTCAAATTATTGTTTATAGCAATAGTTATGGGTAAATATAACATTTGTGTACAACTAGCCCCCTTCCCCCTACCTGCCTGAAAACAAGTCATTGTAAGTTAACTTTCAAACAATAAGGACAACTTTATTTTATTAGATCCTTGTAGGGAATTGTGTAAGCTTTGTAACGAGCCATCAGACAAGAAAATCCGTGCAATATTAAGCGAATAGTGGCGAAAAAACGTTAGATACTGCAGCCTGCTGCATTGTTTGAATTACCGCCCCAAGATGGCGGGCCTGATGACGTGCGCCAGCCTATTCAGCTAGCGCCGATGCGGCATCTAGGCTTTTATATCTATGGGGTTAACAGTAAAGTAGAAATATTGTATTATATCCAATTTAGAAATATCTGTAATTTTTCGTGGGTTATTTTGTGGCAAAAAAGGGAAAATAGTCATGAATTAAAATACAAAATTTTGAAGTAACAGAAAGTTAAACTAAATAATGAGCAACGTAAACAATTAATAAACAACGTAGCAGTGTGCCCGCAACTGTGTTTGTGGATTGGGAGCTTAGGAGGAAACAGGAACCAATAAAACAAGCAAGGGAGCCGTTTCATAGGAGTATCCCGCCTACTACTACTACTGATGCTACTCCATTGACTGCGTGACTTCTATTCAAACGTCTGATATTGAATATTATTCTGTGACCACACAATTCCCGTTTAATATGGTGAGTTAGCAAAGTTACAGGTTACCTATAGACTATATATAGACTCTGTGTAGACTGTATAGCCTATTGTCTGTGTATTGACTTAGCTATATGTATGGAGACTACCCTTTTCATTACCCTCTGTTTAAATCTTCAAGTATGGCGTTAATTTCTAACTTGGAGAAAATAGGCTACTTACTTCGAAAGGAGAGTAGAGGTTTTTAGCTCCTTCTCTCACCAACAACAACTCGTGACTGATGACCATCTTCGGTGTCAGGACGCATTATAATGTACATTTTCGGAGGGTGGCCAGCCGTGATAGTCGGTGAGTTGGGTCAGTCCACGCGGTGTTTTACCCTATAATTGTTATGAACAACGATTTTGTAGTTGACTTAGTGAATAGAAAGCATAGGAAAAACATCAAAGGGGAAAGGGGGACCCTTGTGGGAAACCAGGGTTTTTGGGGTGTGGTGGTGGGGGGGGGGGTACCGCCTCTGACGTTTACGGCGATGGAAACTCTCAATTCCCGGTGTAGAGGACATTAATGTACATGTTTATGGTTTTGTTACGGTTGACCGATTACTTTGCATACAAGGTTGACCTAGGATAGCCTAGGACCCCATACCTTGCATACAGAACTTTGAACCCTAGGTACTATACATGTAAAACGACAGACTAGCCTAGGCTACCACTAACTGTCATTACTGTGAAATTAGATTTTAACAGTGAATTTCTTAATCTGTACTGTCAGTAAGAACATGGCGGAACGGCGCTTCGTGCATTATCCGCATGTTTAAATATTCTTGGCAAACTTGTTTGTTCTGGCAAGAAGTATTGTGTAGCTGCGCGCGCTAGCTCAGGGGTCACTGAGAATTAGGCACTCTACATACAAAAGGACACGGCTAGCTAGGCTAGGCTATAATTCCCCACATATCTGTAATATTTAACACTGTACTCGTTACCACAGACTGACCTACCACTTTATATACAAATGGTGGCACCATACATGTACCTATGTGCCCATTTAGGGCTAATAGATCTGTTCGAACACGTGCTTTGGCACTGGCTTCAAACTAACCGAAACACTAATTTAGGCCAACTTAAAAATTAATATACAACTTAGCTTATTCAGAGTCGCTGCTGTCCGACGACCATGAAGGCCTCAGCTCGGCTTCTTTGAAATGGTCGGGGGATCATATGCTTCGCAGATAGAAGGTCCTGGTCTTATTGTTTCAGACCGGGAAATTAAGTCTGAGAGGGGGGATGTCGGGCAGCTTCTGAACAAATAGACACGCTTGATCAGATTCAAGAATGCCCAAAAGGACACGAAATATCTTGTAGGTACCGTTTCTGGATGCAGTATGTAGAAAAATAGCTTTCATAAAGTTTCTCTGTGTACCATGTCTTGGTAATGCACTCCTTTTAAGAACACGCCACTGTGATTCTATAATGTTAATGTGTACAATCGCATTGTCCGGGCTAACAAAATCATTGTTCATAACAATTATAATGCTCCCCGTCTTGATGAATTCGTCGGTGTTGCGTAGAAACCGTATCACAATGGATATATACAAATGAGTACAATTATCAAACTCGTCTGCAGAGACACTTTATGGGAACACTATAAAATGTACACTTACCATGATGGTGGTTAACGAGGGAAAGAGCGATGTTCTTCAGGTGAGGCTGTGAGTGTGTGAATCATATTCATAAGATGCGTTTTTATTGGTCGTTTCAAAATTGATCCATATCCCTTGGGATTGACCTAGGTCAACCTCATGTACGATCGGTCATTTTTGTACATGAACTTTCCTGTCAGACATATACTTAGCTTACGTCTCTGACGTCACGACAGAATTCAAAACTCGCGGCTAACGCGACAGGTAGGTCAGGTGATCTACCTTACCCGCCGCTGGGAAGCGGGTGTAAGAACCAACACACCTTTCTTGCCAGATTTTTTCTGTCGTCGGTGTCGACCACACCTGTTGTCGGTACCTCTTGACAGTTGGATTCTTTTCTCGTTTTCGCCCTGGATTGTTTCTACGGACTTTTGGTGAAGTACCCTTGTAATGAATGTGAAAAGCTGAATGAGGATGAATGGAAGTCTTTGTCTTCCTACTTGAGGAAGCTTGAAAAGGATAAAGTTAGGAAAGCTTCTTCCAGGAGCAGTAGTAGATCTCGTATTAGCGAGTTGGAGGTAGATAATCCTATTTTAGAAGTAGCTCCTTTGTCAGTTTCAGCTCCTGCTCCCTGCACCGAAGCCGAAGATGCGCCTTCGGAAGTGGCCTCCATGAAAGCCACCATTCGCAGTATGGAGAGGAAAATCAAACAATTAGAAGGTAAGAGTGATTCCAATAGTGATTTGTGCAGTGAACCCAGTGCAGTGGAGGGTGCGTCTGATCGGCTCCCTAATGCTTCCAGGCCTAGACCTCTTCCAGACTCCCAGTCCCAGTGGAGGAGGAAAGTCGAAAGCCGCAGGGAGGTTAGGGAGCATCCCCAACGGTCAGGCGTCCCCTCGGTAGCTCCTGTTGATCGTTCCCAGGCTACCTTGGATCGCTCCAAGAGAGAAATTTTGCGCCAATGCTTCTCGTCTTCGCCTTCGCCTCTCCTAAACAGGAGGATGGAGCTCTTCGGAAGCTCGCGCCCTTCGAAGAGAGCCTGGAACGCTCCCTGCGACCCGCCCTTCCAGCCCTGAAGTTTTTTCGGAAGAGCCTGAGGTGGAACGCGAAGAAGCGTAAGCGATCTCAGGAGTATCGTTCCCCGAGCGGAGATCGAGCCTCGTCACCATGTTCACAAGTTTGTGAATTCTCCTGCAAGGGTGTTGGCTAACCTTCAGGCGCAGATTTCGGCTCTGGCTGGCTCTCTTTGCGTGTCTTCTCGTCGTAGGAAGGACGTCTCGCTTCCTGTAAAGAAGTCCAGGTCCCCTCTCCTGACTCTCGCTATTCGACGGAAGCGGCGCGCTCACCTGTGCGTTCGGATTCTCGCAGGAGGCTTTCTGCTTCGGACAAGATCACATCTGAGTCTAAGCGACATTCGCCTGAAAGACAGGTTTCTCCTTCGGACAAGGAGCAAACTGCTCGCAGGAGATCTTCACCCTACAGACGCTCTTCTCGAGACAGGATCGCTCCCCTTGACAGGCGCCAAGAGCCTAGTAGGCGCTACTCGCCTCGTAGCCGCTCCTCGTCTCGCCTCCCGACTTTCACTCGCCTCGAGTCAGGCGCCGAGAGCCTAGCAGGTGCTTCTCCCCTTGTAGGCGCTCACCTAGTAGGCGCTCGTCGCCAGAGATCCTCTCGCCTCGGTTCAGGCGCCAAGAGCCTGGTAGGCGCTTCTCGTATGGCAGGCGCTGTTCGCCTGGTAGCCGCTCTCCTTTGGATAGGCGCCAAGAGCCTGATAGAAGTTCTTCTTCAAACAGGCGCTCTGCGCCTGACTGCCGCCTTACTCCTGTTAGGCTCCAAGAATCTGGGAAACGCACTCCTCCAGACAAGAAGGATGTTGCAAGTAGACACTTTCCTGAAGCATTGTCTCCAAGACGTATACGTCTACTTCCTCTAGAGACTCTTTTAAGAATAGTCGCGCCTCTAAGGATCATGAGGCTCTTCAGCTCAGGAAGAACAGGACCCCTCAGAAGAAGAAGGACCAAAAGACTCCTCTGTTTCCTCCTATAAGAGGCTGACAGAGTTACTCCTGCAAGAGTTTGGAGATATCCTTTCTCCTGTGCTCCCCCTTCTCCTCTTTCGTTATTCTCCACTTCGAAGACGTCGAAGGTTTCGTCTTGTGTAAGGATGAAACCTACTGTTTCCATGAAGAAGGCGCTTAGAGGTTTTGGGGAATGGCTCCTTTCTAAGGAAGAGAAAGGGAAGACGGTTTTTTCTTTCCCTCCGTCTAAACTGACTGGCAGATTGGGATTCTGGTACGAATCGGGAGAACCTTTAGCCTCGCTCTCCCTTCGTCTGCGGACTCGGACTTCTCTTCATTGGTGGATTCTGCTCGTCGTTCCGCCCTCTTGTCCGCCAAGACTACGTGGGGATAATGAACGAACTTGACCACCTACTGAAGGGAATGTTCCGAGTCCTGGAAGTTTTCAACTTCCTTGATGGTCTTTAGGTGTTCTGGCTAATAAGACCCAGACCCCAGATTCTCTGTCTCCTGAAGATCTTAACTGTGTCCTCACTTGCATGGATAAAGCAGTGAGAGACGGATCGAGTGAAGTCTCCTCACTGTTTGGAGCTGGAGTGATTAAGAAACGGTCGGTCTACTGTTCGTTTCTCACGAAGGCAGTGTCACATGCGCAAAGGGCCTCGCGTTATGTATGCTCAAACTCTCTCCTCTGCTGTTCCCAAGAAAATTATTCAAGATGTCTCGAGTGCCCTTTCAGCTAAGGCTACTCAGGACATGTTAGCCCAGGCGGCCAGGAAACCTCGCTCTGTCTTCCAACCAAGGCCAAGAAAGAGACTCCTCTGAGACAGGAGCCCTTTCGAGGAGGACCCGCTGTCAGAGGTTCTGCAACCAGAGGGACTAGACCTTTTAAGAGAGGTAAAACCTTCTCTAAGTCAGTCAGAGGGAAGAAATAGCGATCAAGGACTCCAGACATCAAGTGGGTGCCAGACTACTGAAATTTGCCGACGTCTGGGCCCACAAAGGGGCAGACAATTGGTCCCTATCGATTGTCAGCAAAGGATACCTCATTCCCTTCTCGTCAAGACCACCATTGACGACAACTCCGAGGGAGTTGGTAGCCAAGTACAAGGACCCCATCATGAATCAGCCCTTTCTCTAGCAGTAGATCTCATGCTAGAGAAGGAGGCTATAGAACTAGTGAAAGATCCCCAGCTCTGCGGGCTTTTACAACAGACTATTCCTAGTTCCGAAGAACTCAGGAGGATGGAGACCGGTGTTGGATGTAAGCGCCCTGAACGTCTTTGTGGAAAAGAGGAAGTTCGCCATGGAGACAACTTCCTCAGTGTTAGCGGCTCTCGTCCAGGGGACTGGATGGTGTCTCTAGACCTTCAGGACGCTACTTTCATGTGCCGATCCATCCTTCTTCACGGAAGTATCTACGATTCATGATGGGAGGGAGGAAACATCTTCCAATTTCAAGGCCTTGTGCTTCGGCCTATCAACTGCACCCCAAGTTTCACGGGGTTAATGAAAAAACGTGGCGCAATGGCTACATTTGGTTTGGAGGGAGTGAGGGTGTCGCTTTATCTCGACGACTGGCTAATCAGAGCAGAGTTCAAGAAAGATGTCTGGAGGACCTTCAAAAGACCCTTACATTGGCAAGTTCTCTGGGACTTCTGGTGAACTTCCAGAAGTCTCAATTAATCCCCAGTCAAGAGAGGATCTATCTGGGGATTCGGATAGCTTCTCTGGCTTTTCGGGCTTTTCCGTCGCCAGAGAGGATAGCTCGTTGCTACGAGAAAATAACGACCTGGAGCAATTCGTTTCTCTAGGAAGGTTGCATCTCAGGCCTCTACAGTTCTTCCTATACCAGAACTGGAGGCGTCTCTCCCTAGATCTGGAGTTCTCCTTCAAGATCTCAAGGGAAATCAAGAGAGACCTTCGGTGGTGGAACAACCCACTTCGATTTGTGGAAGGAATGTCTCTTTATATGCCGAACCCCAGCCATGTGTTTGTTTTCCGACGCATCGGAAGCAGGTTGGGGAGCGACGCTCGGACAAGAGAAAGTGTCAGGCACCTGGAAGGGGGATCAGGTGTCCTGGCACATCAACAAGAAAGAGTTGATGGCAGTCTGGATGGCATTGAAAGCCTTCGAACCTCACGTCCGAAATGCAGTAGTGCAGGTCAATTCGGACAACACAACAGCCTTGGCGTACATCAAAAAAAACAGGGGGGGACGCACTCCTTCTCCCTGTACGAAACAGCAAGGGATCTTCATGCTGCTGGTCTCAAACAAGGAAGATCAGTCTTCTCACCAGATTCGTACAGGGAGAAAGGAACGTCAGGGCCAATCTCCTGAGCAGGAAGAATCAACTCCTGCCTTCCGAGTGGACCTCCACTCAGAGGTATGCCAAGACCTGTGGAGAAGATGGGCAGACCTCACATCGATCTCTTTGCAACAGCAAAGAACGACAAGAATCGAATTTACTGCTCCCCGATCTCAGACCCAGGAGCAGTATCAGTGGATGCGTTTCTCCTAGATTGGACAGGGCTAGACGTCTACGCCTTTCCCCCCTTCAAAGTACTGGGACAAACCCTCAAGAAATTTACTATCTCGGAGAGACAAGAATGACGCTAGTAGCTCCGTTCTGGCCCGCCCAAGATTGGTTCACAGAGGTACTGGAATGGTTGGTGGACTTTCCAAGAGCACTTCCACAAAGACAAGATTTGCTCAAACAACCCCACTTCGACAGGTTTCACAGAAACCTCCCCGCTCTCAATCTGACTGGCTTTCGACTGTCAAAAGTCTTGTCAGAGCGAAGGGGTTTTCGACAAAAGCTGCTAAGGCTATCGCCTCAGCTAGAAGACCTTCGACCCTTAAGTCTACCAGTCGAAGTGGGATGTCTTTCGCCGTTGGTGCAGGAACCAGAAGTTTTCCTCTTCCAGTACCTCTGTGACTTCAGATAGCAGATTCCTAGTTTTCCTCAGAGAAAAATGCGGTTTGGCAGTATCTACTATCAAAGGATACCGAAGCATGCTGGCTGCGGTGTTCAGACATAGGAATTTAGATCTTTCGAATAACAAAGATCTTTCATGATCTATTAAGATCTTTGAATCTTCAAGAAAACTTCGAACGAGTTCCAAGTTGGAACTGGATGTGGTTCTCGTTTCCTGAGGTCCGCTAGGTTTGAACCACCACTTGTTCCGATACGTAATACAAACCATCGGTCCTTTAACAATAGGAAGTAGCTAGCGGCAGCTGGAACGGTTGTAAGCTTCGAACAAGGGGAGAACGGTAGTTAACTGCTTGTCCGACAGTCGCGCGCCGCGCGACTGGGAGGTAACAAATCACTTTTGCTTTCGGCCGCGGGTGTGAAGGACGTGTTCGTCATCGCTCTCTGCGCCCGCTTCATCGTCGTATGCTTTGTTTATATTGTGTTTTCTATAATGGTTGTTTGACTTGAAAATGAAACTGTAAGTACACTGTTTTCATTTTCATTACTTAATTATGAACCAACATGGAGTTATCGCCGTAGATGCGGCGATTTTCCTCTCTTTTCATGAATTGAACCCTTGAATTATGTCTCGGTGCGAGGGCGGGCGCGCTCGCGCCGAGTTCATGTATTTTGGGCGAAAGTGTGTAATTGAAAAATGTAAGTACTCTTTTCATTATATTTTTGCCCTGTGCGTTCGTTACCGAGAGTGTGATTGCGCTCGGCACGAGCCTTTTAATTTTGTATAATAGAATGCAATGAAAGTGGATTCGCAATTGCAAAATTCTTTTCATTTTCA
>NC_087222.1:19184296-19200464 GCF_015104395.2 Macrobrachium nipponense
GTCCAGGCCTCCACAAATCCCAGGAGCCTGGCACTACTGGTGCTTGGAGGAGAGATGTTTCATTTTCCCTTTTTAAAGGGACGAAAGGCAGACCTACCTCTCTCTCCGGAGCCTTCCTTCTTGCGGGAGGTCTGGAGGTCGGACCACCTCGAAAGGTCTGAACTGATGTACTAGGTCCTTTCTTGTCAGATGCAGAAACAGGTTTCTTCTTCCTAGCTGACTGCGTCAGAAGATCCTGAGTCGCCTTCTCCAGTTAAGAATGAGCAATGTCCTTCACTAACTGAGAAGGGAACAAAAGTCAGATAGAGGCGAATACAGTAGAGCTGCCCTCTGAGCATGAGAGACTGCCTTGTTAAGAAGGCGCCATATACCGTCCTTTTCTTTCAAAAGACCTGCTCCAAACAATGAGGAGATTTCAAAAGATCCATCCTGTACTGCTTTGTCAATACAAGACAATATGCATAACAGAGCTTCAGGTTCGATTCCTTCCGAATCATGGGCTTTCTTGGACATCACCCCAAGGGACCAATCTAAGAAGTTGAAGACTTCCAATACATGAAAGAGTCCCTTGAGGAGTATGATCCAGTTCCGAAATTCCCCACGTAATTCGTGCTGAATTGAGACTTTGTCGACGTGAAGCGTCAACTAAGGTCGAAAAATCTGCCTCCGTTGTGAGAGGGGAGAGCGATACCCATATTCTCTCCCATCTGATACCAGATGCCTCTTTTCCCAGCTAATCTTGCTGGAGGCATGCAAAAGACTGTCCTGACTAAGTCTTTCTTAGACTTCATCCATGAGTCTAAGGATTGTAATGCCCTCTTCATCGATGGTGTGTTTCATTTTGAGAAAAGACGAAGGCTTCTTCGTCTTAGCACTGAAAAGAGCGAGCGCGGAGAAGGAGGAGCGGCGGAGGAGTCAACTCGTCTCCATACTCCTCAAGAAGCAGGGTAGTCAAAACCTTATAGTTAGACAGACCCTCTCTTCCATGATATTCATCATCCGAGTTTTCCTCCAACTCGGGATCTACATGAGCCTCCGTTCTCCTTTTCCGAACCTTCCTCTCTGGAGGAGACAAACTCCTAATAGGAGAGGGGCTAAGGGAATGATAATCCTTCCTCTTTCCCGCTCTAATAGACTTGGAAGGCGTCACAAGCTCCGGCTTCTCTTGAACTTTAGAAGACGCTTCCCGCTTGTATGACGCTTCCCGTTCGCCAAGCGTCCTGGCTGACGTCTCTTGCTGACGTCTTGATGACGCTTCGCGCCTGGAAGACGCTCCGCTCTCCAAAGGCGTCCTACTTGGCGTCACAATATTGGACGGAGCGTCACGTCTAAGATCCGCTTTCAATGACGCTTCACGTCTAAAAGACATCTTACGTCTCTCTGGCGTTACGAAACTCTCGTAAGCCCCCCCCCGTTCTAGCTCTCGAACTCGAAGCTTCCGCAAGACGTTTAGCAGCTTCACGTCTGTCTGACGCTTCTCGTTGAGCAGGTGAGAGAGGACGAGACTTCTTAATTGGAAGCGTCACGTCCTTCCGACGGGGCGCTAAAACTCCCACTAGAGATGACAGTTGTTCTTGAACTGCCATAATTATCTTTCTTGACGCTTCTCCCACGTCCAGTGCATGACGCCTTTCGTCATCACTCGGGGGAGAAGAATGAAAGGGTACTTCCGCGTACACGTCAGGTGACGCTGACGCCACCTTCGCTTTCTTAATAGAAAGACGGAGCGTCATCTGAGAAGCGCTCTGGGCTCGAATCTATGTCAGGCTTCATATGACGCTTCAGCGGTCTCGACAAGTTCGACTCCTTCCACCCTCGTTTAGGTGAGGGAGAGGGAGAGGACGAGAAACACTCGCGAAGGACGCTTTTTCTATAGCGCCCTTGAGCCGCTTGCCACGAAGCAGAGCTAGCTGAAGGGACGTCTGACCGTTGGGGATTCCCCACGACCTCCTTAAGGCTTTCGACTTTCCTTCTCCTCTGGGCATGGGAGCTTGGAAGAGGTCTAGGCCTGGGAGCGTCGCAGGGACGATCAAACGCCCCCTCCACAACACTGGGAGAACTCACTTCACTGAAATGCTCACTTTCACTAGCCTTACCTTTGAAGTCAGCCATCTTGGACTTCATGTCTCTAATTGTAGCTTTCAGATTGGCGATTTCCGATGCCGAATCGAAAAAGCACTCTGAGAATGAGATACATAGGGAGAATCTACATCAGTAGGATTAGAATTATCCGTGAAAGGCTCAATAGGCCTTGAACTCACACCTTTACACCGTCTAACTCTATCCCTCTCTAACTTCTTCAAATAAGAAGTCAAAGTCTTCCATTCCTTCTGCATTCAATCCCTCGCATTCCTTACAAGTATTTAATAGCAGAACACTGAACCCCCCTACATTTACGGCATACAGTGTGAGGATCAACCGAAAGCTTTCGGTATATCCTCACACCCTGCAGCCTACATTCACACACATTTTCACCCACTCACTTTGAATCAGACATACTGAGAAAAAATCCAAAGATTTCCATCCAAAAACAGTCCACAGTAGCGAATGCAAAACACGATCCAGATAACGTCACCAAAAAGCCGAAAAAACGATGATCAAAGGATGAAATAAGAATCTAAGTCAGGAGGTAATAGCACTGTTGATACCACGGCGACAGAGAAAATATGATAGAAACGGGGATGGTTACCTAGTCCTGCCACCCAGGGCAGGCCGGTAGATCACCTGACCTACCTGGTTAGCGAGTGGCGCGAAATTTGAATTTCCTGTCGGGGACGACGGAGTCTTTAGCTATGTATATATCTGCCAGTAGTTGATGTATAGAAAAGTCCTTTTCAACGGACGCGAGTCACTCCGAGAGCTCCACCCCTTGGCGCGCGGAGGGGAGGGCGCCTCGGAGGACGAAAAAAAAACAGTCCTTTAGGATGCGAGCCTGAGCACGCTCCTTGGCAGCCTGGGAAGTAGCAACAGGTCCTGCCGAAGGGACGCCAGATCGGTGGGGAGCCCCCGTAACCCTCTTGCGGCTTTCGACAGTGCCCATTCCCTGAGGTCTGGGAGTCGACAGAGGTCTAGACCTAGAGGCAATATGGGCCGATCTGACGCCCCCTCCACAACACTAGGGGCACGATCACACACTTTAATCGAGCCGTTTTCAAGGGCCAACACTTTGGACTTCTAGAGTGTTGCAATGACTCTAGAATCAGAGAAAGGGCATTACCTTCTCCAGACACAGAACTAGGGCCCTCAGGCAACAACACAGGATTAGGTGAAGCAAATTCTACTGGTGTTAATATGGAGAAATGTTACTTCCCTTACCTTTCGTAGAACCGCTTTTAGAGGAAGACCTCCTGATCCTATCGCGCTCCAACTTACGCCGATAGGATTCATACACCTTCCATTCATCCTCAGTCAAAACTTTTGCATTCCATGCAACGATTCAACCAAGCAAACAAACATGCCCCCTACACCCCATACATACTGTGTGGGGTCTAACCGATGCTTTCGGTAGCCTCACCTTGCAATCACTCCTCACACACACTCTGAAAGCTCACTGAACTTGATCCCGACATCACGTTCATATAAAAGCCAATCCAAAATCCAAAAACAGTCCACTATCGCGTATGCCAATCCAACAATCCAGAGTCAAAACCAAAAGACAATCCAGATACTTATAACGAGTTAAATCCAAAAATCCTGGGCGGAGGTCTGTAAACAGGTGTTTACCGACCGGCGACAGAAAAAAATATGAATAGAAAATGGGAATGGTTCCTGATATCCGCCTCCCAGCGGCGGGAATGGGTACTACCACCTGGCCGCCCACCTGCGTGTGCCGCGAGTTTGAAATTCTGTCGGACTTCGGAGAATACAGCTATATATATATCTGCCAAGTAAGTCTCATGAACAAAATGACCGATCGTACATGAGGTTGACCTAGGTCAATCCCAAGGGATATGGATCAATTTTGAAACGACCAATAAAAACGCATCTTATGAATATGATTCACACACTCACAGCCTCACCTGAAGAACATCGCTCTTTCCCTCGTTAACCACCATCATGGTAAGTGTACATTTTATAGTGTTCCCATAAAGTGTCTCTGCAGACGAGTTTGATAATTGTACTCATTTGTATATATCCATTGTGATACGGTTTCTACGCAGCACCGACGAATTCATCAAGACGGGGAGCATTATAATTGTTATGGACAATGATTTTGTTAGCCCGGACAATGCGATTGTACACATTAACATTATAGAATCACAGTGGCGTGTTCTTAAAAGGAGTGCATTACCAAGACATGGTACACAGAGAAACTTTATGAAAGCTATTTTTCTACATACTGCATCCAGAAACGGTACCGTACAAGATATTTTGTGGCCTTTTTGGGCATTCTTGAATCTGATCAGAAGCTGCCCGACATCCCCCCTCTCAGACTTAATTTCCCGGTCTGAAACAATAAGACCAGGACCTTCTATCTGCGAAGCATATGATCCCCCGACCATTTCAAAGAAGCCGAGCTGAGGCCTTCATGGTCGTCGGACAGCAGCGACTCTGATAGCTAAGTTTTGTATATTAATTTTTAGTTGGCCTAAATTAGTTGTTTCGGTAGTTCGAAGCCAGTGCCAAAGCACTGTGTCGAACAGATCTATTAGCCCTAAATGGGCACATAGGTACATGTAAAAACGATGGTGCGCCACCAATTGTATATCAAAGTGGTAGGTCAGTCTGCGGTAACAAGTACAGTGTTTAATGTTACAGATATGTGGGGAATTATAGCCTAGCTAGCCGTGTCCTTTTGTATGTAGAGTGCCTAATTCTCAGTGACCCCTGAGCTAGCGCGCGCAGCTACACAATACTTCTTGCCAGAACAAACAAGTTTGCCAAGAATATTTAAACATGCGGATAATGCACGAAGCGCCGTTCCGCCATGTTCTTACTGACAGTACAGATTAAGAAATTCACTGTTAAAATCTAATTTCACAGTAATGACAGTTAGTGGTAGCCTAGGCTAGTCTGTCGTTTTACATGTATAGTAGTGGTTCAAAGTTCTGTATGCAAGGTATGGGGTCCTAGGCTATCCTAGGTCAACCTTGTATGCAAAGTAATCGGTCAAACATTTTGTATGTAAAGGGTCAACCGTAACAAAAAAGTAAACATGTACATTAATGTGTCTCTACACCGGGAATTGAGAGTTTCCATCGCCGTAAACGTCAGAGGCCATACCCCCCCCCCCCCCCCCACCCCCCCCCCCCCCCACCCCCCCCCCCCCCCCCCTCCCCCCCGCACCAAAAACCCCAGGTTTCTCACAAGGGTCCCCTTTCCCCTTTGATGTTTTTCCTATGCTTTCTATTCACTAAGTTCAACTACAAAATCGTTGTTCATAACAATTATATGTAAAACACCGCGTGGACTGGCCCCAACTCCACCGACTATCACGGCTGGCCACCCTCCGAAAATGTACATTATAATGTGTCCTGACACCGAAGATGGTCATCAGTCACGAGTGTTGTTGGTGAGAGAAGGAGCGAAAAACCTCTACTCTCCTTTCGAAGTAGGTATTTTCTCCAAGTTAGAAATTACGCCATATTGAGGATTTAAACAGAGGGTAATGAAAAGGGTAGTCTCCATAAAAACATATAGCTAAGTCAATACACAGACAATAGGCTATATACAGTCTACACAGAGTCTATAATAGTCTATAGGTTAACCTGTAAACTTTGCTAACTCACCATATTAACGGGAATTGTGTGTTTTTCACAAGAATATTCAATATCAGACGGTTTTGAATAGAAGTCACGCAGTCAACTGGAGTAGCATCAGTAGTAGTAGTAGGTCGGGATGGGGACGTCTCTGAAACGGCTCCCTTGCTTGTTTTATTGGTTCCTGTTTCCTCCTAAGCTCCCAATCCACAAACACAGTTGCGGGCACACTGCTACGTTTGTTGTTATTAATTGTTTACGTTGCTCATTATTTAGTTTAACTTTCTGTTACTTCAAAATTTTGTATTTTAATTCATGACTATTTTCCCTTTTTTGCCACAAAATAACCCACGAAAAATTACAGATATTTCTAAATTGGATATAGTACAATATTTCTACTTTACTTTCACCCAACCAACTTTCATTTCTTCTTCTTTATAATGAGCAGAACCGTTCTCGCTACTTAGCTTTCAGATCCATCCCTTTCCAGGTTATTTAAGAACATTCTTAATTTTGGGTTCTAATATATATTCTCCCAGCTTCTGTTAAGGGATGTCAGTGTCCCATAAATTTATGTCCTGGTTTGTTTTTTGTAACGATTTCACATAAAAATAATGTTCGTGGTGTCCTCCTCCACTCTGTTATTTCACAGACCTCGTCCTTAAATTTGCCCCATTAAGTTCAACAGATTCAGTCTGGCTTTCATTATGATACACGCATCCTTTGTGTTTCCAGTTCCCTTAATTTGTGGACTTGTTTTACCTCGAGTTATCTATGAACCTCAGCTTCTTCATTTCTTTCCTCTCTCTCAAGTCTCTGGATATCTTGGTTTAATTCTTATCTTTTTTCCCTTTTCAGTGCTTTTTTGGAACATGGTCATGAGAACAAGAGTCTTCTTCTTCTTATTCTTCTTCTTCTTCCTCTCCGACCTCCTGAGAGTCGTTCCCATTGAGGAGGAGCCGTTGTTGCTGAGGAGGAAGAGTTTTTTTAATATCAAGTGCTTGATTTTAGCCCCACGGATTTTGTCTCTCCTCTCTACTCTTCCTCTCTTCTCTCTCTCTCTCTCTTCTCTCTCTCTCTCTCTCTCTGTCGACCTTGATTCACCTTCTGATCGTTACCAGGTCTTTTCCTGAGGGTTTCGATTGTCTAGGACTTGGGAAGGAGCTGCATTTCATCCCTGCAAACTCTCAGTGTATACTCGATCTCACAATATTTTGCCTTTTCACTTGCAGTAGTTGTGTGCGTGTTCGTGTGCGTGTGTAAGTGCACGAACGTATCTACAAAGAATATATGATAAATATACAATTTTTAACTAAACAGAAGTTTAGTAAGAAAGTGTTATAGGACAATGCTAATAGATATTTTGTTTAACTGACAACCCATCAGAAAATAGACAAATTAGCATTAAGTAAAGAAAATATGATGGGATATGAAAGACAAAAAAGGAGGAGGGTTATTATGCTATATAGAAACAGGTGTTACACAGAGATAAACAAGGTGGAGACCATTAGCAAAGTTTTATTGTATGTTAAATGAAAAATATACAATAATACTATTTGTACGATATGTTCTTCGGCCATGCGCTGCCGAGCATGCATCCGTTATTGGCAATTCTGTATACGCTGTTGCGAGTCAGTTGGCTCCCGAGTATCCTGTAATTAAAGTCCAGTCTCCAGGACGTCGTGTCATTGCAAACCCAACATGGCGCAGTGAGTAGGATAAGGACCACCATGCCCCAGATACGTCGACCACCCCAGGCCACGCCGAGGCGTGCCTCACCTGCAATGCCAATGGCCTTGTCACAGGCCGTCATGCAAGCACAGACGTATTTGCAGACCAGCAGCGTGCCATCCGTTCCCTTCAGGATGCCCTTCCCTGGTTCAGGAGCACGTGCCGGTAAAGTTCCATGTCTCTGCTGCCCCTGAGAAGTGTGAGGCGGTAATGTCTTCGGCAGCGTTCAGATCCTGGAGACGTTCGATGACGTATTGGATTCACCTTAACAAGTTCCCGCCGCAGGATGTTGTCCTGCACATTAGGCTCAAACTGTGTACCGGCGTTGCAACGTGCACTGGACGCTCTGTATTCAAGATGCCCAAATGGAATGCCCTCGCCCCAGACGCGGCTCTGGACGCCATCGGGAATATTGTGTTTGCGGTCGTCGAATCAGCAGTTCAGTGGTCTGAATTCTTTGCCCTCGCACAAGGGCACGAGGAATTAGTGAGCGACTATTTTAGAGGTGTGCTCAGAAGGCCACCGACTGTGATTTTGAGTGTCCCCCCCCCCCCCCCCCCAAATGCTGGGAGTGTTTAATAGAGTACAATGCTGTTGCGGAAAATAATGGTAGGCCTCAGTGACCCTGTATTAAAGAGCATGTTTTTCAGGACATGTGAGACATTTAAGAGTGTAGATGCCCTTCAGGCACTGTGCTGCACTTTCGAAGCTGCACGCCAAGATGTCGAAGTATCCCACGCGTCGCTATCAGTGAGAGGGGGTCTGCTGGCGCCTCGAGTGATGACGCACAGGCATTGATGACGTAGAGCCAGACGTCGCGGTGTTGCGCGGCAATTCCAATTGTTGAAGCGTTGCGGAAATGTGGGGGGGGCGCCATCCCTTTTGGTCGAGCGTCGTGACCCAGCAAGAGGTATAAACGTGCCACGGGTGCCATTGTAGGGCACTTTCAGAAATGCTGCAGGAATACGAAGAAAGCGCCGCTTGCCTCGAGTTAGCGATTGTTTGCAGACAGACACGCACCTCTCCCCCCACCCCACGATCAAGGCTTGTGTTTCCCATAGAAACGGGGACTTCAGTATCCCACCACCTCGTCGTAGCAGACACAGGAGCCAGATCTGCGTTGCCAAGGACCCACGATTCTCTCAAGACTGCAAATAAATTCACTGGAGTTGCAGCCGCGAGCAGGTCTGAGGGACGTAGCTAATCTCCGAGTGAGATGTCTTGGATCAACGACATGCTTCATTGATATAGGTGGGCGACGCACGAAGCAGGAGGTTTTACTTGTGCCGACGGCCAAGAACTTCTATATATCGCTGAAATGCTTGTAAGGAGCTGGGAATAGTACCCTGACTTCCCTCCACCCCTACCATCTCGTTGCATCAGCTGATGTGCTTAATGAAGAGTCGCACGGCCTAACTCCCCTAAGACAATGAAGCCAGCCACCTTACCCCATCCCGCCTGTTCGGAGGAGAATATACCGAGACTTGAGGGAGTGGTTATTACGGCATTTCTCTTCAACAACCTTTAATACAACCAGGGAAACGTTACCTGTCATGACGGGCAAGCAGCACCACAATCCATTTGTTGCCTGATGCCGTGCCTTATGCCTGTCACACGCCCGCGACAATCCCTAAGCATTGGGAAGAGGAGGTCAAGGCTCAACTTGACGAGGACGTTCGGAAGGGCGTGATAGAACCAGTCCCAGTGGGGGATGCAACGGAATGGTGTGCAATGGATGGTCGTTGTCGCCAAGAAGACGGGGTCAACCTCGCCGCACTAGTAGACTTGCCAGCGCCTCAACGCCCACTGTCTTCGGGAAAACTCATCATACACCGGCACCCTTCGACATGATTTCAAGCATCCCCATTCATACGTCGGACTAAGACTACGGCGGACGCCCACTGGGGTTTCCATCAAGTGGAATTGGACGAAGACAGCCGCCGCTTACGACCTTTATCACTCCATGGGGAACGATACCGTTATCGTAGAACACCCATGGGCCATCTGTTCGGCGTCGGACGCCTACACAAAAGGTTTGATGATGCCCTGCAAGACATCACCAGAAATCATAAATGCGTTGACGACACTTTGCTATACGATCACAGCATTGAAGAGGCGTTCTGGCATGTATATGAATTCCTGTCAACGTGTGCCTCTGCAGGTATCACACTCAAGCCCGAGAAGTTTAATTCTGCAAGAGAGAGGTCACTTTCGTCGGTTATTACCTGGGATGGGAGTCATACAAACCCGCAGACGAATGACTAGAACGCCATTTCGTAACTTCCATATGCCAGAGAAGCCCTCCATCACGGATATAGGTCGTGGTTCGGGTTCGTGAATCAGTTAGCGCCCTTCCTTGCAACGGCGCCCATCATGGAGCCCTTTAGGGACCTCCTAACAAAGCCCACTGGAAAAACGTTTACTGGGATAGTCAGCTACGTGACAAACTCCGGCAGGCACAGGAGGTCAATCTGTCAATTAGCCAAGGACGGCTTGGCATAATTACGACAAAACACGCCCTATACGACGATAATGACGGATTGGAGTAAAGAAGGTATCGGGTTCGTAGTCCTTCAGCATTATTGTATTTGTTTTGCAGTCAGCTGACAGCCCCTTTTTGTTGCAAGGGCGGCTGGCGCCTTGCCCTGTGTGGTAGTCGACACTCACCTCCTCTGAAGCTGGGTATTGCCCCCGTAGAAGGAGAAGCCCTGGCAGTTACCTGGTGCTTGCGGAAGGCCAGGCTGTTCCTACTTGGGTGTTCCTAATCTCACCATCATCACGGACCACCGTCCTCATCGTCAACGCTGCTGGGTGACAGAGCCTTAAGGAACGTCATCAACCCGAGATTATTCAACCTTGAAAGAGAAGACACTCCAGTTCAAGTTCCACATGATACCTACCTGCCCAAAGGAAAAAGGAACACTGCCGCGGATTTTCTTTCAAGGTACCCGACAATGCAAGCACCCCGCGAAGCTTCCGACGTGGATTTGGAGGACGACATTCAAGTGGCAGTGGCATGTGCACCGTGGCCGCCTTGGAACCGGATATCATCGTGTGGATGAAGACTGCGTAAGGAGCGCCGCATCTAACGACCCTGTATATCAGCTCTTGCTTGCAAGGGTTGCAGCGGCGAACTGCCCCAACAGAAGTCGCAAGAACTCGCCTGCCTTCGCTCCTTCTTCAGCGTTCGGCGGGACCGGCTAGCATCAACCAGGATCTGGTGACATACTCAGTGGACCAAGGATGTGTTCGCTTGGTTATACCCGAGAAAATTTACGCCGCCAGGTAGCCGCTAACCTACACGCAGGACACCAAGGCCTCGACTCGATGCTTAGAAGGGCCAGGCAGTCGGTCTATTGGCCGGGAATAGAAGGGGAACCTTCAGCATTGCCGCGCCCGATGTACTTCATGCGATGAACATGCCCACCCCCCTCACTGCCTCCTGAAGAAATGATACACACGCCGCCTGCGGAATAAATCCCTTCCAGCAAGTTCCGTAGCAGATATGTTCCAGATAGAAGGCAGTGTATACATGGTGTATGCCGAATAGACTAACAGGTTGGTTAGAGTGGGCTCATTTCCCCAATGGTGCCACGTCTAACAAAATCAGTAAATCACCTTTCGATCATATTTCTCGCGTTGGACCCCAGAACAAATATCAACTGACGGAGGCACGAACTTGGCCAGCGAGGAGATGGAGGCCTTCTTCAGAGATGGGGGTGGGGGGTCAAGGTCCGGCTGTTGTCGGCCCAGTATCCCCAGTCTAACGGCAGGGCAGAAGCAGCTGTCAAATCGGCGAAGAGGCTACTCCGGGAAAATACATTAAAGGGTGGAGCCCTTGAGTCGGACAAAACGGCCCTGGCGATACTTCAGTATCCTCAACACTCCTCTCAGGGAAATTAACAAGTCGCCGTCTCAGCTTGCAACGGGTCGCCAGCTGCGGCGATGGGTACCGGACGGCCAGGAGACACCTGTTAGTAGACAGATATTGGAGCAGACGATACGTCCGAAGGGAGTTACAAGTGGCAAGGTCGCAGGAGGCGATGCGCATCCCTGGCACGACCAGAAGACTGCCGCCCATCGAACTAGGTACCCATGTACGCATACAAAACCAAGCTACCAAGCAATGGGATCGAACGGGCATAGTAACAGAAACAAAGCCCCATCGTCAGTACACCGTCAAGCTTAACGGGAGCGGCAGGCTGTCAAAAAGAAACAGACGACACCTGAGAGTCATCGCTCCGCCCTCTCCTGGCACGCCCATGTCCAGCACGAGTCCTCCGCAAAACCATACCCCGAACAGAACAGGGGACACGCACCACACAGGAGCCCAACGTCGTTGATAGGCCCAGAAGAGCCGCTGGTAAACCCAAGTGGCTCAAAGACTTTGTAGAGTGATGTTATTACCTTTTGTATGCAATTGCATCAGGAATTGATATTTCTTTTCAGAGAATTTATGTATTTTATTTCGTTTTTGTGTATGCATCGAGAAGTTAGCTTTAATTTTTTGTTTCTTCTCTTGTCTCATTGATCTAAGGGCATTTTTCCCTTTTATTTTTTTGTCATGTATAAGAATGTTTCTTGGGGGGGGATGTACGATAGTGTTTTGTATTTTTCCCCTTTTTATTTTTGCCATGTATAAGTATTCTTGAAGGGGGGATGTACGATATGTTCTTCGGCCATGCGCTGCCGAGCATGCATCCGTTATTGGCAATTCTGTATACGCTGTTGCGAGTCAGTTGGCTCCCGAGTATCCTGTAATAAAGTCCAGTCTCCAGGACGTTGTGTCATTGCAAACCCAACACTATTCATATTTTGTTGTTATACTTATCAGTAGGAAATACAGAGGAGGATAAAAATAGAGATAAAGCAATAAAATTGGAATGTGAAAACATTATTAAAAACATATATGACCAAGAATCATTATTAATATTAGGAGATTTTAATGGCCATGTACCTAGGTTTCTTAGGCCACCAGAATACAGACAGAAACGGGGAAATAATACTAGAATGGATGAATGAGCATAGGCTAATACTACTTAATGGAGATGACAGATGCCCTGGAGTCTACACATTGGAGAGGATGCAGATGAAAAGTGTAATAGATTTTGCTTTAGTCAATGAGAAGTTCTATGGAAATTTTGAGGAGATGGTAATTGATGAAGACAAAAATTAATTTTATATCTCTGACCATAACCTAATTTCCATTAACTGACATTCAAAAGACAGAACAAGAATAAACAAGAGTGAAGTGAGGAAGTCAAATACTTCAAAACAGATGAAGGTAGCATAAGTGACTTTATTAAAAAACGAGAAGAGATCTTAATAGATAAAGACATAGACAGAATCTCAGAAATGGACTTATCAATAAAAGAAGTAGCAGAAGACAAGCTAGTGAGAACATATAGGAGAAAGATGCTAGTAGAGGAAAAAGTAGAAGAAGTAGAAGAGCAACCCTGGTTCAATGAAGAAATAAGAAGAGGTGTTAAGGAAAGGAAAGAGCTGAATAGGAAGAAAAGAAATGAGAGCGACACTGTCGTAAAGGAAAGTCTAGAGAAGAAATATATGCAAAAGAAAAAGGAAGTGCAGCTATTAATAAGAGAATAGATAACAATTTATGAAAAGAAAATAACAGAAGAAATAAGAAGAAACAAAAACAAAGAGCTCTGGGAAACTATTGGTAAGTTAAGAAATGAGCAAAGAGCCAAAAAAGAAACTATACACTTATATAACGAACAGGGAATCAAGCTAAATGAGGCTGAAACAAAGGATGAATTAGTGAGCTATTGGAGAACCATTTACAGCAAACACGAAAATAAAATAATTGAAATCTGGAACGAAGACAAAAGGATGGAATATGAAAATGAATTGACAGAAGAAGATGATTCCATAAGAATTGGAGGCTATAGAGAACACATGGCCCTATTGATGGAATGCAAAAGGAAGATAATCCCAATGCAGGAACCTCTGATAACCAAGGAAAAAGTCATAGCTTTTCTAAGTAAGCTCAAAGCTAAAAAAGCTGCAGGCCCAGATGGAATCAAACCAGAGCTTTACAAAGCATTATGGAGAGCAAAACCTGTATAAAAGTATTAGTTAGATGCTACAACAAGGAGCTAGAAATCAAAGGAAAGCCTGAATCTTGGAAGAAATCGAGAACGAAAATGAAAGAAAAGAAAAGGAAACCAAGGGCTAAGGATTTAAGGTCAATAGCTTTATTAAATATATCATACAAAGTATTCATGATGCTGATAAAAGACGAAAAAGAAGTACACCTCAGATTGAATGAAGATCACGAATGCCAAGCAGGATTCACAGGAGGGAGTAGGATTGAAGATAATATCCTAATACTACAATATTGTGTAGAAGAGAGCTTTTAATAGTAATAGCTGTCGATTACAGTAAAGCCTTTGACTCGGTTGTTATGGGAAAAATATTCCTTTAATTATTAGTGATTTATTTAGGAATTGATTCATCATCCTCCTCTAATATCTTTACACTGCTATTGTAAGTGAATGGAACTATAAAATATTTTCATTTTTGTTGTGAACACGAGTGTGTGGCAGTGTAGCCAGTCCCTTGTTTTGTTTATCTTTCACTTTGAGTATGGGAGCGCTGCCCTGAATCTTTCGTCTGCATTTTGGTAACACTAGCAACACATGTAAGAATCATGAATGCTCTAGAGTGTTAGGACGTCAATCAGTCCAGCCTTCAATTTGGCTATTTTACCAAATTAATAATGCAAATTGTTATCTATCCCTTGCAAGGGATCTAGTCCAGAGATCTAGTCCAGGAGTTCTGAAGACACGGTAAATTAATCAAGTCCAGGAGACTAGGCCTGGGAGAAATTTGGCATGATGTAATGAGTAATAAAGAAACAATCTGAATACCAGGAATTTTCTTCAGTACCCCTAAAATGGAAGTCAGCACTTCAATTGCCTCCCGGTGGGAAGAAAATCACCTGGCCTCATCAGTAGTAAGACCCATACACCCAAGGAATATCATGCAATAGCAGGTAGGACAGGCCTACCCTAATTCCCAGGCAGCGTAAAGGTCATCAGTCTTCATACCCACCGTGTCAACTATGACACAGTACCATTCTCCGACCCCTGTCTCCAGGCAAGAAGACTGACAAAAGTGTATATGTATACAAATAGTATTATTATTCTTATTCTCGTATCTTAATGTCGTGGCGGGGAAAAACCGCCTGTGACACGGTAAACAGAGAAGGTCTGATTAAAGTCATCAAACAGTTCAAAATACATGCAATAATCATAGAGGCAGTAGCTAATATATACGAAGGAGATAGCACATTATTAGACCTAGGGGAGGGGGATGAACAGGAAATGGAAATTACCAGTGGAATTAGGCAAGGGTGCACAGGTTCTACATCACTTTTCAAATTGATGACATATTTAATAATCAAGAAAATGGAGGAGGAAGGGACAGAATTCGAAAATGAATTAGTAAAGATAAGGAAACTTTTCTTCGCTGATGATGGGTTAGTATTAGCAGGAAATATAGAAGATGCAAGGAAAAATATAAAGATTTTTTATAAAGATATAGGATAAATATGATAAATATGGGCTAGAAAAATGAATAAAGAGAAAAGCAGCATCATTATTTTCAATATGAAGGATAAACCAGAAGAGATTGAGGATATAAAAGTGCGGGAGAGTATAACATATTTAGGAATAAAGGTAAACAATACTAGAAATCTGTTTAAGCTACAGAAAAAGGAAATGATGGACAAAGCACAGAATTTAGCCAACCTAACCTATTCAGTGATAGAGAAAAGCTGTAAAAAAGTGCTTAAAGGTAAAACATATGGGAAAAATATAGCTCTACCATCAGTCTTATATGGGACCAATGTAGTTATTTTAACAGATACAGAAATAGAAAAAATTGCAAAGAATAGAGAATGGGGTTTATAGAAAAAATATTAGGACCTTGTAGAAGTACAGTAGTAGCCACATTAAGCGGGGATATAGGAGCATCTTCCATGAAAAGCAGAATTATAAGTGGAAAGCTAAATTATGTAAATAATACTATAAATGGAAGGAAAGAGTTACTGAAGAAAATAATTATAGATATGCAAGAAAATGAAAGAAAATGGTGGAGAATAGTAGAAAAGTACAAGCACGAAATTAAAATCAATTTAAGAAAACTGGAAGAAATGTCCAAAACAGAAATTAAGGACAAAACCAGAATCTGGGGCACAGTGAAGTGGGAAGAAGACTTGGAAAATAAAGTGACCGTAAATATATATAAAAAAGTGGAAAAGTGAAATAAAAGATGAAGAAATTTATGACAACACTTTTGGCTCGATAATTCTCTTTAGAGCCAGAACCAACTCACTGAATTTAAATATAACAAAGAGACACAATAATGGGAACACCTGTTGTCCTTTTTTGTGTTAATAAAGAAGAGGATATTTTTCATTGTTTTTTATATTGTCTTGCTTTCAGGGAAGAACGCATTAGATCAATTGACCTTCAACAAAAACATAATGAAATAAGAAAAGACTTTAAATAATATGTGGAAAAAAAGAGGAAAAAAGAATAAGAGCTCAACAATTAGAAATAACTCTTAGATTAAGAGGTGACGTTGTAAAGACATTGCCACCACCCATAACCAACTAACCTACCATAAACCGCATCTATTAGTTACCTTAATTACCATATACTTATTCAAATGATAAACAAATTAAATCATTAATTATTTTTCCTACTGAATAC